>NC_041396.2:185138849-185371349 GCF_900747795.2 Erpetoichthys calabaricus
CGCTGTTACTGGTATTTTGATAAAAGAATCTGAATAACATATAAGAAGCGTATAAATTATTAAACAGTAAAACATTAACATTTAAGAAGTAAAGATACATTGAGTACTACTGTAGTGCTTTCGGGTATAGTACATTTTTTGTTTGCCCATTACATGCATAAATGTATACATTTTTTGGTGTACCTACCCAAGAACACGCGACATGACCCGGCAGTTAAAAATTTATCGTTCTAGCAATTTTAACTCTGTTACAAAGTCATCTAATATGGTATTGCAAACGGCAGCGGGAGCGTTTCTATAAACTCAATTTAAACTTACTGTTTACACCGTGCTTTGAAGATGCATAGTATGCGACACGTGTTTCGCCGTAATTGTGGGCTCATTAGGAGTACACAGTCACTGCACTCCCTTACGGGAATCGATCCTCGGACGTAGAGGCGAAGCCCCTAACGTTGTGCCACGGCGTGAGGTTCGTTCATTTGACAGCATGTAGATCGGGGTAATTACATTGCAGGCATTCGTAGTCTGATTCACAATCTGATTGTATGGGTGGTTACCTACCAGGTAACGCTTGTGGTTGGTGAGCAAGTCGGCTAACTTCTGCCACGGTGCCCTCTTTCAGTTGGGAGAAGCAGATCATACAATGGTTGAAATAGTTTTATATATATAGCAAAATCACCGTGCTTCGCAGGGGCGAATATGGTATTGCAAACGGCAGCGTTTGTATAAAGTTAAAGTTACGGTTTATACCGTGCCTTGTTTCATATTGTTTTCCTACCTTATCAATTGTGTAATGTGTTTTTTGAACAGGTTTGATTTATGGAAGTGATCACTCCTGCTGCGTTCAGTCACTTCACGTGAGCCACTCTCTTGTGTGATGTTGCGATGTCCACGGGTTTATTTAATGTTAGCTAAGACCCGGCAGTTAAAAGTTTCTCGCTACAGCAATTTTAACTCTGTTACAAAGTGATGCAAACTCTCGTTTATACCTCGTGTCTTCTCATTAAACTTGTATCTCGCGAATATGGCATTGCAAACGGCAGCGGGAGCGTTTCTATAAAGTTAAGGTTACGGTTTACACCGTGCTTTTTTATACCTCGTGTCTTCTCATTAAAGTTGTATCTCGCGAATATGGTATTGCAAACGGCAGCGGGAGCGTTTGTATAAAGTTAATTTAGACTTACGGTTTACACCGTGCTTTTTTATACCTCGTGTCTTATGAAGATGCTTGTATGCGGCACTCACTCGCTTCTTATTGTTTCGCTGCCTTGTCAATTGTGTAATGAATGTTTTCTTCTGCGCTCTTTGGGGCTCCTCCTTCTTTTCTACGTACTGAGTTCACAGTCAGTTCACGTGATTACGTGGGAGGCGTGATGACGCGACACGCAACTCAGTCTCCTACGGCCATCTTGCTGCCTACCATTACAGTATATGGACAAAAAAGAGGTTCCAGTTATGACCATTACGCGTATAATTTTGAAATGAAAACTGCCTAACTTTTGTAAGTAAGCTGTAAGGAATGAGCCTGCCAAATTTCAGCCTTCCACCTACACGGGAAGTTGGAGAATTAGTGATGAGTGAGTCAGTCAGTCAGTGAGTGAGTGAGTCAGTCAGTCAGTGAGGGCTTTGCCTTTTATTATTATAGATTAGATTTGATTTGGGGACAAGAAAACATTTCGCATTAAAAATGTATAATAGAGTAAAGCAGGAAGGAGGTATCAGTGTGGTGCAGTGGTTAAAGGCTTGGACCTCAGCCCCTGAGGTTTTGTGTTCAACTACTACTACTCACACTATGTGACCCTGAGCAAGTCACTTCACCTGCCTTAGATCCAAACGAAAAAAAAAATAATAATGTAACTAATTGTATCTCAAATGTTGTAAGTTGCCTTGGACAAATGGTTGAAAAAATTTTATTTTTTATTTTTTATTGAGGATTTGTTCTGTTCTGTGTATTGTATTGTATTGACCCCCTTCTTTTGACACCCACTGCACGCCCAACCTACCTGGAAAGGGGTCTCTCTTTGAACTGCCTTTCCCAAGGTTTCTTCCATTTTCCCTACTAGGTTTTTTTGGGAGTTTTTCCTTGTCTTCTTAGAGAGTAAAGGCTGGGGGGTTGTCAAGAGGCAGGGCCTGTTAAAGCCCATTGCGGCACTTCCTGTGTGATTTTGGGCTATACAAAAATAAACTGTATAAATGGCATCGGCCAAGTAAGTAAACACAAATCACTGTCTTCAGGTCCCTGAACTTCAGGCTACAGGATTTAATTGGATTTTATACCGTCAGGTAATGGCTATGGCTGTCTGGCTGTCTTTCTCCCTGGATCAATAGGCATTATAGGCCTCGTTTCCATATAAAAATAGGTGCCTGTTGTTTAGCACCCCAGTGCTCAGTGGGCAGGAAGATCATGGTGGAATAGTCATGGAGCATATCATTTATATATAACAACAATAACAACAACATTATGTATTTTAATAGTACATTCACATACATAATAAAAAGCTCACCTTGCTTTACAAGAAGTTCAAAAAGTTAGAAAGTAAAAGGAAAAACAATAAATTAGAACTAAATGAGTATATGAATGAATAAATACCAAAAATTGTAAATAAGTAAAAAATAATACACACATCTCTCTATTATAAAAAAAAATCTTGTGACGGTATGCGACGAGACGTGATCTTTGGAAGAGAGATCTTTTGAGGACAGACAGAGAGACAAGAGAGACACTTTCACGTCCCACGAGACGGACAAGTCACGTCATACTTACAGCCATTGGAAGCAAGTCCCATGATACACATACAGAACAGGTTAGAGATAATGGAGGTAGGAAAATTTGAACGTCTCAAAAAAAATGAGAGTAAAGATCGCAATAGCACAAACAAATGGAAAATATTACTTGGTGAAATAAAGGAATAGCTAAAAGAGATCACATAGTGTTTGAGGATGTCTGGGGGACAAGAGAGACAAGGCAGTGAAATAAAAGGACTGCTGCTGTACAGGCTTTTAAACGTTCGAAGAGCCGCACGAAATGCAGATCACATGGCACAGCAGCAGCAGCAAGCCAGGAGCTGATCGAGCAAAGAGGAGGTAAAAAAAACCAACTGTTTTTTGTTTCCCATTGTATCACCGTTTAAGAGGGGTTTCGGAGGAGCGACCACGTCTTCTTGGGGTGCATTCAGGCTCCCTTTTCACAACGGCGCGTAGCACTGGTGGGGGATAAATGGGTTGGCGAGCGAAGTGAGCAGTGGGCAAAGCCTCCTAATACATAATAAAGATAAAGAAGTCATAGGTAAAGTAGATTTTTTTAATTATTGATTATTTTGCTGAATTCACTTTTTTTAAATCTCCAATGATTGTAATGTTCAGATGGCCAAAGAGGACAGAAATACTGTACAAAAAACTCCAGCTGGTGAGATGCTCAGGAAAATGAAAGGGAAGAGGTTCAAAGCCAAAAGACCACCCAGATCCCAGTGGTCATTCTACCTCACATTAATGCGCTAAAGTCATTCCTTATTATTTTTTAAGCATCGCCCTAGAAGATTCTGTGCAGTGTGTCTTATTTTCCAACATCCCAGAGGTGGCTGCAGAGAACTTTAATCAGGTTGTGGTGGTGCAAAACGCCGCCGCCAAAAACAGAGAATAATAAACATTAACAATCATTGCAAATCAAGCCTGTGCCTACCTTTACATCGGTGATTTTTACTTTTACTGGAAATCTGAATATACACTTCAAGGGATATTATAATATTTCCAACCTTTTGTCCACAATTGCTGATAATTATCAGGGAAGACACTCTATCTCCTCTACTGTGCCTACACTTAATTTTCCTAACATATCCTAACCAGACAAAACAGTAAATCAAAGAATTAGTTACATGAATACCAGATGAGCTTTAACAGCAAGAGTTCACATTAGAGCACATCAAGTCAAAAGATTTTTTTTTCTTCCTCTTATAACATGCCTTTTGTGATCGATTATTAAAAAATCCACTAGACGTGATCACCTGGTAGCACAGATTACCATTTCTTTTTTGTGCATTAATCATTTAGAAATTAAAAGTCATTTGTATTATGATACAGACCTCTGATGTACAATGTGAAATGATTTTATATACACTGTATTTTTTACAAATTCCCAAATAAATGAATATAGGATTCGTCAGCTTTTGGTTTTTACAGCATTATGGATGCTATGTTTTGAGAAATTGCAGTGACTTCACCTTTATAAATAGTGACATCATTCTCGACAGAATCAGAAGGTCAGACGGCCATTTTTGTCTTCATAGATTTCCGAATTTGGACTTAACTGAGTTGAGCTTGGATAAACTTTGTTCAGTGGTTGCTGTTGATACTGGCAATGTGACAATGAATTTTAGCAATCGGAAACACTAAATCAGCATCAGGCTCTTTAAATATATTCAGTAGTGCTTGGGCACTGTTCATTGGATAGGTGTATGCAGAATTAAATACTCAACTCTCTCATTTAACCCGAAATCTGAAACCCAAAATTGGTCCCTCGGAGACACACTTTCACAATGCCTACAGTTTTACAATGTTTTGCTTTGTTCCAATGTGCTTGGGCTAACTAGGTAGAAAATGTTGCGAGAAACAGTTAATTTATAAATCTCAAATACTTTCTGAAACTGGGTAGAGGTTGATAATCATAACAAGTTAACTAGAAAAGCTGATGTTATTAACAAAATGAATGTGCACTGACTTGACAGCTACCTTCCACGTCAAAACATCATACAAAACATGACTGGCACTCACATATGTATTATACTTTCTGTGGAATAAATGGAAATAATTATCACTGACCATACTTTATTTCCATATGTGATAGTAATCAGTAACTTCCTTAACTTTAACAAGATCCAAGGTCAGTAGCGATCAATTTGTTTCTAACAGGACAAACGGCACCTGGGCCAATGAGGGGAAAGGGGCAGGGGCTGGAGCCACCGTAGACACCCCATTGCGCACATCCCTGGTCCTTAAGAGCCGTCACAAGGATGTGTGACAAGAGCAGTGTGTTTCTGCACGTATTGCTTTTATGCAGATACAAAGCCTTGGGGATGACAGGTAAGTGGGATTGAAAGGCTCTAAAATTAATGTTCCTGTTTCGATTGATAAGATGATGTGATCATTAGGTTGAAACTTTTTCAGACACTTTTAAAATACACTTACAACTCATATGTCGAGTGTGTCACTTCATTACTTGAACAAATGTGCTGGTCCAAAGAAAATATGAGATGCAGCTAATTGCTGTAAACAATGAGAGATGAACATGGACTGTGGCAGTTTTAGTGAGTAAGACTTTTGAATTCCAATGAAGGTATGAATGACCATGTTCTGGCTCTTACTGATAATGAAGATGACTCTGATGAACTTTGATTGATGATGGGGATATGACAGCATTTGCACCTGGGACGGCCACCACTAGACAGCCACACTGAGAGGCTATCTTTTCCTCCAATTCACTGTGGTCAAGGAACAAACCCCAAAGTGAAATGAATTTACACAAACATTTCTAATTCAGAAATAACACAATATGATTGCAGAGCAGCTCGGAATGATCATTTATTGAATGCTTTTAAAAAATCCCAATTTTGTTGGGGAGGAAATAAAAAAAAAAATGAGCAGGTTTCAATATAATAGAAAGGGATATACATTGTGAATTTGTTTAGAATTTGATTCAGCATGACTATGGTTATAAGTTTTTAAAAGGAATTAGAAGCTCAGCAGCTCACTGGAAAAAAACAAAAAAGTGTATTGGTTGTAATCAGACAATATGGTCTCCTTACTCTTGTTTTAACCTTCTTAGCGGCCAGTGACAAAGTGGCCAGGAATTCTTGCAAAAGCCATCAACAAGAAAGATCTATCACTGGATGAAGCACCTAATATGGGATACATGAAAAACCTTTGTCTGATAAGACAGGACCCTGTCTCTTGTGCTCTGTACATTAACTACCGTTTCTACCAACTCATGAAAATGTGGAAAGGCAAAAATGGGCCCTTTGGAAGTTTAATTGTCCTATTATTATTAACAAACTGGAAAAGATGACTCAGTATGGAAGTGAAAACAGTATGATTTGAAGTAATGTTTATGAATATATAGAACAAATGTAACTGATGAAGCTTGATCTGGTCGACCATCAACATCACACACACAAGCCCTTATCGACATGGTGAATGACTTCATTAGAGATGTGTGACAGATTATATTGTCTGATATTGCTGCACATATGGATGTCACCTATTGATCTGCACTTTCCATAGTGCATGACAACTTGGGGTAACGAAAATTTGCGCAACATGGGTACCCAAACAGCTTACTGATCTGTACAAACCAGCAGCCTTCGGTGAATTTCAGCAGGCTTCACTCCCTCTGCCCAAAGAAATCTCACTACGGTGCGTTGTTCAATAATGGTACAATCCTGCAGCGTAATGCTTCTGTTAATGTGATTTTGGCCTCAACCAGACAAATGGTAGGGTGCTGTGCTGTGTGTGTTTGAATTACCCACAAGCCATTGCAAATGTGTTGTATTGCATCTGCTTTTATCCAATGCAGTTGCCATGTGTCACACACGTGAGAGTAGGAGTCAACTAAAGGGCCTGAATAATGACAATTCCACATCCATCCAGGGGGCACTGGGGTGCACTAACTGTCTTTCTCGATTCCTTGTTGACCATTCTCGGGAAATACCACAGGGTTCCGGCGCCTCTGGCGCAGTTGATGCCATCACTTCCAGTCTGGCCTCTGATGACATCATTTCCACTTCCAGCCCCGATGACGTCACTTCCTACACTGGCCTTTAAAGCCGCCATCTTGAATCAATATTGGAGTTGTGTTTTGGACTCAGTTGAGTGAACAACTCACAACCTTTAAAAATACCTTTTTTGCAGCCAAGGCACATTATACGGGTACTGCCCCAAACCTGTATGATGTCTAAGTGTCTTTCTTGTCACACATGTAATTTTCAAATTGCCTTTAATTTTTGATTTACCTTTGTATTATCACAATTTAAAGGCAGTTATAATAGATGAAATTTCTAATGCACAACAATTTATGAAAATGAATAGAAGGCTACAACAAATGTTTAGAACAAAAAGTGATTTTGGTGAAGTATGTTTCTGTAAAAAGATTTCCGACAATTACCACCAGTTGGTGCTAGATATATTTTTCAAGTTTCATCATCTAATCCTATTGGGGAACAAGCTGGGCCAAGACTTTTACCTACATGAGTTAGTGGAAATTATGAGCTAGAAGGGGGTATTTCTTTTACATCTGTCTTAACTCATATGGTAGACGGAATTATGCATATGAATGAAATCAGTCAATGTGCACTGGACATGAAAACAGTCGTCCAACGGATGCTCACCATACTGCAAAACGTACATCTATGGAAGAAGAGATGTGCACAGTGAACTGTTTTGGAAATGGACTTTAATAATCCAAACAGGCAGCATCTGCAAAATCTTTAAAGGACATGTTTGGTCTACAGAACTCAATACTTTGACAAACAACGTAGACAAAAATGATAGAGTACTCAATGATGCTTTGTAAAACTGAGAACACTAAACTTAATAATAATCAGGAAATTAAGCCATATATGCTATGGATTTGAAGACTACCAGACTGGAACAATAGCCTATCTATCACAAGTTCTTGACACATATGCAGAAAAATAATATATCACCTTAATTAGCACCTATTGTTTTAATTTGTACTATTGGCATGAGGAAGGCAAGCAACCTTCAAGTTCATCAAAAGCAGTTTATCATTATTCCAGCAGAGGGTAGTACGACAATCCACAAATCTCAAGGAGATACTTGAAACAAAGCTGTTTTCTACCTAAAACCCCAAATATTCAGATCACGAGTGTACGTCACTTGCTCAAAGGTGATGTCTGCTTCTGGGTTATTTATCAGTGACAATTCAAACCCCCCACCTCTACCTAACGTTAATGATTCATTTATGAAAGGCTGCAAGAAACCCTGTGCATCACCAAATTTAACCTCCTCGGAGAATCAAGAACAGCAATACAGATCATTTCCCACAACATTCAGAAGTTAAAACCGCATCATCTTGAAATTTTTATAGCAAATGATGTTGTTTTATTAGCTGAGACATGGATTTTACAGAAGGACTCCATTCAAATTCCTCAATTGGATGAAGTAATTTGTACAAATTGCTCCACAAAACATAAGCCTTCAAGTGAAAAAGCAAATACGCCCTATGGAAATTGTTGACTTTTTAAACATATTTGAACAGGCAAACATTAAAACTTAATGCAAACGTTGCCTCCAGTAAAGGTGATATACTTAAACAAATGGCATATAAAACTGACATGGTTGTATCCATTTTCATAATCTAAATTAACAGAAATGCAGATTTGTCACATCAAAAAAGTAAGTTCTCCCCTACATGTATCATCACTTCAAATCTATGAAAATTAGAATCAACTGTTCCAGATTAGGTGCCAATGATTAGAACCTCCTTAGGGAGTATGCACATGGAACCTGATTTATTTAAACCGCAGATATCTAGGGGCTGGTATTCTATTTGCAGTTGACACGTGTGGTATCATCATGCCAAGATCAAAAGAACTTTCTAAAGCTCTTCAGAAAGAAGGTTATGAATGTCTGAGAGTCTAGTAAGGGCTATAAAAAGATCACCAAATTATTTGCAATCAGTAATTCCACTATAAGAAAATCATCTACAAGTGGCGTAGATTTCAAACGAATGTTAATTTGTCTAGGACTGGCCAGACCAGAAAATTCAGCCCAGGAGCTGACCGTTTCATACTAAACATGCAAGCATCTACAATCGGAAAGGGGCTGCACAAAAATGACCGGTGTGTGAAGTGTGCCAGGAAAAAGCCTTTTCTGTCCAAAAAAGTATCAGAGCAGGAATACAGTTTACCATTGAAAAAATAGGAAAAGACCAAACTTCAACAACAATATGCTCTGGATAGATTTTGTGCCCACAGTAACAGTAGACCTATTTGGTGCAAACTAAACACAGCATTTCAGAAGAATACCCTCTTATCAACTATGAAGCATGGAGGAGGGAAATGTTATGGTTAGGGGGTCATTGAGTCAACTACGAATTCTGCATCAGGTCAAAGTGCACTTAAGAAGAATGTGAGGCCATCTGTCCGAAAGCAGAAGTTGAACTGGAAATGGACCTTTCAACGCGATAATAATCTGAAGCCCACTAGCAAATCCACCAAGAGATGTTTAAAAAAAGAAGAAATGTAAGGTAATGGACTGACCTAATCAAAGTTCTAATTTGAATCCTATTGACATGTGTGTGTTTGGACTTTGAAACAGGCAGTATGTGCAAGAAAACCCACAAACATCTTGCAACTGAAGGAATTTTGCATGGAGTAAGTGGTCAAAACGTTCACTGTCAGTGACTGGTGGGCAGTCATGCAAAACACTTACAAGAAATCACTTCTACTAAAGGGGCAATAACAACTCCTGAGGCCAAGGGTGCACTTACTTTTTCCCTCAGTAGACCATTGCATCTATTGGTATTTGTGTTGAATAACATGATTGAAAGTGCAAGTTGTTCTTGGTATTTTATTTGAAGTATATCCCCTTTATCTGTAAGCACTGTTTGCATGAAGATCTGCTACATGCTTGTTTAGAATATGTTGTATATGTTGTGAATTTCCCATTGGGATTAATAAAGTATCTATCTATCTATCTATCTATCTATATACTTACCTTGTCACAGGATTGATGATCCTAAACATCAAACGACGAATAACAGTACATGATAGATCATTCAGATCGCTTGAGTCCGATGCTGGTATCTAGTTTAGTCACGAGTCTATTTAGGCTTGTTTTTTAACTACAAGATTTTGACGAATGCCATTAAAAAACTTGTATTTTATGTATCTATTACATATAATTACATTCTCTCATTACTACTATTTTTGAATATAACAAATTGTTAGAAAATTATTTAATTAACAAATGCTTCTCTTTCTCAGAAGATATAAACAAAAATTAAAAATGCTCCACCGCTTAAACCAGTTAATGAAGTTCTAAACACATCTGACTGCTATGCCAGGCGTATATTTTCTAACTTGTTGGTGCGCCTCCCCTGTGGAGCTTCCATGTTCTTCATGAGTTCCCAAATCCACTGGGAACTCGTAACTGGCCCACTCAGGACTGCTTCCTGATTTACTTTGCCTAAAAAGATTCTAAAAACAGATGCTAGCTGGGTGGAAAAACATATACATTTAAGAACTGAAAGGCAATTAAAACTTCTCTATGCCAACTTAAGGCCTGTTGGTTACATCGCAGAGTCAAATACAGATCCAGAACTACAGTACTGAAAAATAATAAGCAGAATACAGAAACTGATTTACTGAAATTCATTTTGAAAGAACTTTTTCCCAGCCAAAGTTCATTAAGACGTTCCAGATTTAGAACCTCTGAACTCAGCAGGATGAAGCCACAAGATTTTATGAGCTTTAACTGGGTGCTTTACACTTTGAACACAGGAAAATGTGATCCAGGCGCCATCCAGTGTCCAGATGAGGCACTGTTAACATCTCATTTAAGATAATCCTGACCAAATTTAATGTGTAGAAGATGACTATAAAGCAAGAACTGAGAGGAAACATTGAACGAGGTCAGAGATGGCTGAGACTTACCTGGCACAGAGATCTGTGACTCTGTTAATCATGTTAACCGGAATTTCTTCCAATAATAAAAAAAAAAAATGTAAATCTAAAGTCTCCCAGTGTGCATGTGTAGCTGGAGGTGAAGGATGAAGTGAAAGTGGATAATGTTGTATGCTACGTGGTAGGATTTACACTCGTTATACCAAACATAATTCTCTGTTTAGTGGATGAAAATCACAAGGAAATATAAAGACTCTTTAAAATACAATTTGAATATTATGATAGAAGAATAGGCTGCTGCCTCAGAGTAAGGAGACCTGAGTTCGCTTCCCGGGTCCTCCCTATGTGGAGTTTGCATGTTCTTCCGTGTCTGCATGGGTTTCCTCCCACAGTCCAAAGACATGCAGGTTAGGTGCATTGGTGACCCTAAATTGTCCCTAGTGTGTGCTTGGTGTGTGTGCCCTGCAGTGGGCTGGTTCTCTGCCCTGGATTTGTTCCTGCCTTGTGCCCTGTGTTGGCTGGGATTGGCTCCAGCAGACCCCCGTGACCCTCTGTTAGGATATAGCGGGTTGGATAATGGATGGATGGATGATGGAAGAAGTCAAATGATGTTAAAAGATAGTCTTGCCCCAATCATAAATTAGCTGGGAGAATTACAATGGCCTAACTAAATATCCTTCCAAAGCTAGTTCTTATTTCCAGGGCATCCCTATCCACATCAACAAAGCTTTTTTTTTTTTTTAAAGAAATTAGACATAATTGTAACCTTATTATTAGGAACCCAAAATGGCTACAGATCAAAAAGATGACCCCACAGAGAGATATCTAAGGCAGAAAGTGGCATGGCATTACGTAACTTTGTTTTATTCCTGGCTGCAAATTAACATTCTGAAAATGACAGAAATCTAAGAATCTACAGTAAGTACACTGGCTTGGTTTGTAATGGAAAAGAAATGCTGTTCTTAATTTTCTAAATGCGCTCTGTTCTGCCTGCCAGAGAACATTAAATAGGGTTAATTTATTAGAAACCTAAACATCCATTAATTACTAAAAATATGGAATGAATGTAGGACATATTTTACAAGGTAGAGAAGTTCTAATCTGTTGCCCCTATACATGATCATCACTTAATTCTACCTTCTGCAAGCTATGCTGTGCTCAATGTACAGAAGATACTTGGGGCTGAAACACTCTGAGATTGCCATATTGAAAATACGGTTGTGTTCAACAAAATAGCAGTGCATTAAAAAGTGAATAAAATGAAATACTTTGCAATAGCTTTTATTTCCATATTTCAGATGTAGTGGAAATATTACACATTCAATTCTAAATCAAAGCATTAACCAATTTTATCAAGTCTGTGTTATTCATTTACAGGAAGCAAAGAAAATGAATATTAATCTTTTTTTTTTTTTAAACAAACAACAAACAGTGTCGATGTTTTTCTCTTCAAATTCAAGTTCTCTTCAAGTTCCTATGTATTTTTGGGTTTTGCTTCAGAAACTGCATTTTTAATGTCACGCCACATGTTTTTAATGGGCTTGAGGTCAGGCAATTGAGCTGGCCACTCCATTACCTCAATCCTTTTAGTCAGGAAGCAAGAAGTTGCTCGCTTTCTTGCACGTTTGGGGTCATTGTCTTGTTGAAACACCCATCTCAGGGGCATTTCAGCAACATAATCTCCAAGTATTTTGATGTATTCAAACTGATCCATTATCCCAGGTGTACAATAAATACACCCAGTACCGTAGTATAAAAAACATCCCCATAATATGATTTCTGCGCCACCATGCTTCACTGTCTTCACAGTGTACTGTGGCTTGGTCATCTGACATACTGTTGATGACCACTAGACCCCAAAATGAACAATTTTACTTTCATCGGTCCACAGAATATTATGTCATTTCTCTTTAGGCCAATCGATTTGATTTGTTCCTCGGCAAATTCTAACCGATTCTGCACATGCCGTTTCTTCAGCAATGCTGCTTTACAGGGGCTTCTTGCTTATAGCTAAGCTTTGATCAAACATCTTCTGACAGTAACAGTACTTAATTTACTAATTAATTTACTTGTAATTTACTAATTTTAGATCATCTTTGATCTTTCTGCAGGTGATGTTGGGCTGAATCTTTGTTATTCAGACTATTCTTCAATCCATTTTAATAGTAGTTGCTAGTTTTCTTCCATGTGTTTGATTTTTTTTGACATTTTAAAGCATTTGAGATTATTTTAGCTGTGTATCCTGTAATTTGCTGCACTTCTTTAAAAAGTTGATTGGAGAGGGAAAACATATAATCAATTTATGTTGTTCCACCGAATTCTGTCTGGAATGGTCCATATTACTCAGTAATTCAGAAGGAAATCTATTTTATAACAATGTGGGAAAAGTTGCTTCCCTTCTTCTTTCTAAAAGGACAATTAATGACACCCATGTGTTTCACAGAATGAATGAATTCACTAATTAAACTTCACACTGCTATTATTTTGAACACAATGAATGAGTCAATTACTCAAAACAATGTCATGACAGCTGGGTCTGTTGTTTTTCTGTTACTCTACTACATCAACAAGTAAATTATTTGCCATGCAGAAATGTCACTACTACTAATAACGGTGGTTTATCTGATTAAAAAAAATAGCAGTGCCACATCAGTAAACAATTGTATTTTTGCATCTTTTGAACAATTACTCTCCAAATTTAATCTTGCATCTTTGCACATTTTTCTTACGTATAAAAAGTTTGTTCAAAGTAGCCTACCCAATTTCCTTCACCTCTCACCCGTATTTATCCCCGAGGCCATACTGGCTAATGTGGGTGAAGATTCTGACAACATCTCCTGAATATATATTATATACATAAAAAAAAAACCCTTTAATGGGACACAATGGGAAAGGGAGTTCTCAACTGGAATTTCGGAAACAGAAGGAACTCAATCATTCACAGAGCACATTCTAATTTAATTAACTAAAAACACTTCCTCATTCACAAATATTTTGTTAAATTGTCTTAAGTCCCAACAAAGATCATATGTTTTGGGAATGCCTTACGCTTAAATCACTACGGGCAAAACGTTTTTGCTTATTTCTTGTACAGGCATTGCTTTAAAATAAGTCCTAATCCAAATAATGCTGTCAAAGTATTAACACCAGATGGGATTAAAGTGCGCTATAAGAAATTGCTTGTATTATCCTCTATCACACTTCTAGCATGTAGACTTATTTAACTCAACTAAAAGAATCCTAATCCACCATCTATAACTCAGTGGGAAAGAAATGTACTATATTATAACAAATTAGAAAAAATCAATTTCTCTTTAAGAGGATTTGTTCAGAACTTTTTCAAAATATGGCAAGAACTCATTAATGCAAGTCTAAAATAAGCTCACCCGGCCTTTCCTTAATGTTCTTACTCCACTTGCTGTTTTGTTATAAATTTTAGGCAGGGCTTTCTAATTGTATTGTTCTGTGTTTTCATTTTGGTGGGGGTTGAATGCTGTGTACTATTCTTTGGATTAATTTTGAAACATACTGTTGTATTTGGTATGTTAATTGTGTTTGTTTGATTCGGTTGTATTCTGTTGTAATGCTGTTTTCAAATTGGGAGGGCCTCCACTATCTTGCCCAGCCACTTTTCTCATTCCCAGTACATTGGCCATTGGCACTCTCACCTTTAGATTCAGGTCAGCACACATTTGGATTAAAACATAAAACTTGTATTAAAATATGGAAATTCTTTACTATACTGCTAAAAAGTTAAATCTTTGGCTATCATGCAGCAGCCATACTTGATTCTATGATTCTGATAGATGTATTTTGAGCTACAATATGTTTATCTTTAGTACTGTGTATCCCATACAAAGAAATACAAAGTTAGAACCACTGTTCGGCTGCATGTTATATACTGCACTTTAATATTAAAAATGCTTCAAGTTCTAGCTCCAGTGAATCATATACTTGAAGGTGTCAGTGAAAATAAAGGGGCTATGTATTTAAGATGAAAGGTAGGAAGCATTTCTTCACACAAATAATTCTGAGAATCGAAAAAATGATGTGGGCACCTCAAACTGTAAGGTACTCCAACACCTCGGCTAACAACAATCAAACAAGTCTTTCATACGTTTTCTATTCTGATGGTGGCATAAATTCATCTGTTTGCAAAAACAAATAGAAAGTGGCACTATTTCTTCAGAAGTTTCAAGTTAAAAAGATGCATTAGGCATTAAAGAACAACAATTAAGGTAGGAAAACTAACAGAAAAACAGCAATAGTGACACCATACATAATATGTTGGTATAAAATACAAATTTGCCCTATACATGTGTACTTTATTCTTAACCAGAATTATTTAAAACATGTGCTTTAGCACTATGGATGTTAAAGGCAAAATTATTAGATACATGTGCCAATGAATGGGAGAATGCCAGATGATAGAAAAGAACAAAACAAAGATTAAGATGGCTGTTTAAATTGTCTATGGGTACATAATGTTATCTAATATGTTTTATTAGACAGACTTTCAGAGCATGCACCAATACAGCCCATTTAATTAGGTCACATAAAATTACAGTGTCCTACCATTAGTTAAGAGGAGAAACTAATATTTATTTAAAGAAAAAGAATTAGACAAAATAAAATAAATTGTTTATTTTCTTTCAGATTAGGATTCTAGAAAATAGCATTTGTTGGTTGTTTTTACATATCAGCGTAAAGCATCATCATAGACACGCCATAATCAAAACAGATGGGAGAAGCACATTTTTGTTGGCTGTGATCTAAGCCGTTTTGATCCTCTTTTTGTCACCATTCACTGGCAGGCAAAAAAAGTACTGCTCGTCAATAAAGTCCCATTAAAGTAACAGTTTTTAGTCTGATTTTGCCTTTTTTGGTGAGCCATGCTCTTCTTCTGTGACTTCTCCACGACGTTTTCTTAATCCTTTCATTTTTCTTGTTTGTAATTTGCTCAGATCCTGTTTCTGCATGTGTAACCGTCCATATTTTGTTCCAAAGGCATCATGGGAAATATTCTTCTTCTTCTTTGGCTAAAAAGTCCAAAAAACACCATTAGATTAGGTAAAGTGAAAACCTGAATGATGTTAATACTTCTAACCTAACACTTTATTGACCTTTATTTTTCAAGAAAAAAACAAATTTATTTGTCTATTTGGTCGCCATTTTTTGTTTTATTAAATTAATACCATCTTATTATTTTTATTGGAAATTTATATCCTGACAATCTAAATGAATACAGGAAATACAGATAAAACTAAATTTGTTAGTGTTAAAAGCAAAAATCAAAGCTTACATAATTAAAACAACTAAGGTATTTAACATGCAAAGGCATTTCTACTGTAGGTTTATTTTGTGGCATTTTGCTCTTTAGTTCTGCCGCTTTCAAAAACTGATCTTTGTAGTAATAAATACATTTTTAAATCAAAGTAAAAAAAAAAAAATCTTCAAAATAGTTTGTATCGATCATTAGGGGTGGGAATTTCAAGGAAATTAAAACTATAAAATGACATTAAAAACTCAAAATTAATGTCTCCATGATGGGACAGTTAACTTTGTGAGCTGGAATGTTAAAGGCCTGAATCATGAATTAAAGAGAAAGAAAGTATGCTCTCACCTAACAGGCTTAAACACTAAAATAGTATTTTTACAGGAGACCCACTTACTAACCAAAGATCAGTTCAGACTACAAAAAGACTGGATTGGCCAAATGTTCCATTCTAGCTTTATAAAGAAAACTAGAGGGGTGGGAATTCTCATACATAGAACAGTTCCATTTGTAGCATCAGATGTAGTATCGGACCCTGAAGGGAGATATGTGATGGTCATGGGCAACTTATATAACAGTAAAATGATTTTGATAAATGCTTATGCACCCAATGTTGATGATAAGGAATTCATGCAAAATCTATTTGCATCCATTCCCAATGTGAACACTCATAAAATTATAATGGCTGGGGACTTTAATTGTGTTTTAAATCCACTCTTAGATAGGACTCCTGTGACAGGGGGGACGACATCTAATACTGCAAAGATAATTACAGTGTTTTTAAATGACCACAACTTATCAGACCCCTGGAGGTTTCTTAACCCAAACTCAAGAACATATTCGTTCTACTCACCAGTGCATTATAGCTACTCAAGAATTGATTATTTTTTTATAGATAATAATTTCCTGCCTACAATTAAATCATGCAAATATGACACAATTGTTATCTCTGACCATGCCCCTCTAGTCTTGGAGCTAAAATCATTAAGCCCCTCACACTCACAGCGTAGATGGCGTCTTAACCCTCTTTTATTGGCAGACGAGAACTGCACAGAATTTATACCCAAACAAATCAGCTTCTTCCTAGAGACAAACACGTCCACAGAGGTTTCTGCAGGAACACTCTGGGAAACTCTAAAGGCCTTCTTAAGAGGACAGATTATTTCATATCTTTCCCACAGAAATAAATTAGAAACCAAGAAAGTGTCAGAGCTAAGAAGTGAAATTACTAGAATAGATGAAGAACAAGCCAGGCATCCAAATGAAGTTCTCCACAGGAAAAGGCAGGCCCTGCATACAGAACTTAACATCTTAACAACTAAAGAAACTGAACAACTTATTTATAAGTCTAGACAGCATTACTATGAACACTGAGAAAAAGCTAATAAGCTTTTAGCTCAACAAATTCACAAACAAGAAGTTCACAATGCAATACCAGTAATCACCAACAAGAATGGAGAAGAAATAATTGACTATAAAAATAAAATGCACACATTTAGAGATTATTATAAGTCTTTATATTCTACTGAGTCCAAAGAAGACAACACACAATCTAATGCATTTCTGGATACATCACAGATACCACAAATAGATGCTTTAAGTGCTGAGGAACTGGATAAACCTCTAATGCTAACAGAATTACTAGACGCTATAAAGTCACTACAAAGCGGGAAATCATCAGGCTCTGATGGTTACCCTGCAGAATTTTATAAGAAATTCTCCACTCAGCTAGCTCCCCTCTTATTGGCAACATTTACAGAAGCTAGAGACAACCAAATACTACCTCCAACATTTCGACAAGCATTAATCACCGTCTTTCCTAAACAAAATAAGGACTTGTTACAATGTGCATCATACAGACCAATTTCACTCCTGAATAATGATGTTAAGATACTCTCAAAAATTCTAGCTAAAAGGATAGAGAAAGTGCTGCCCTCGGTAATATCACAGGATCAAACTGGATTTATTAAAGGCCGACACCTATCTTCAAATCTCCGACGCTTGTTTAATGTTATATATTCACCAGCAAAATCAAACACCCCAGAGATATTACTATCATTAGACGCAGAAAAAGCATTTGATATGATTGAATGGAATTACCTTTTCACTGCATTGGAGAAATTTGGGTTTGGCCCGAATATTTGTGCATGGATCAAACTACTGTATACCAATCCAGAAGCTTCAGTTTGTATTAATAACATTTGTTCAGACTACTTTAAACTAGAACGTGGTACCAGACAAGGATGTCCCTTGTCGCCACTGTTGTTTGCAATCGCTATTGAACCATTGGCGGTTCACTGCCGAAATTCTTATCAGATAAAGGGGATTGTCAGAGAAGGACTGGAACAGAAAATTTCTCTATATGCAGATGATATGGTCTTATATATATCAGACCCAGAAAACACTGTCCCTGCTGTTTTAACAGCACTAACAGAATTTCAAAAGATATCTGGTCTTAGAATTAATCTGAATAAAAGTATACTCTTTCCAGTGCATTCACAAGCATATAATATTAGATTAGACACCCTACCTTTTACCATAGCAGATCAGTTTAAATACCTAGGGGTAAATATCACAAGTAAACATAAAGCTCTTTATCAACAAAATTTTGGCGTCTGTATGGAAAAAATTAAGCAAGACTTGCATAGATGGTCAACCCTTCATCTCACTCTAGCCGGAAGAATTAACATTGTTAAGATGAATATCCTTCCTAAACTTCTCTTTTTATTTCAAAACATTCCAATATATATCAATAAATCGTTTTTTAAACAGGTAGATTCAACAATAACCTCATTCATTTGGAACTCAAAACACCCACGTATCTGAAGAGCGACCCTACAAAGACCTCAGGCAGAAGGTGGCATGGCTTTACCTAATTTTCAGTTTTATTACTGGGCAGCAAACATACAAGCCATAAAAATATAGACACAAATAAATGAACATACACAGGCTTGGTCCGCAATAGAAGTAAAATCCTGTAGTACTTCTTTATATTCCCTGCTCTGCTCTCCAATAAATGCAAGTTATCGCAAATATACTAATAACCCAATTGTGCTTTACTCACTCAGAATATGGAACCAAATTAGAAAGCATTTTAAGATGGAAAATCTTTTATCAGTGGCACCTCTGCAAGAGAACCACCTCTTTCAACCTTCGCAAGTATATCCAGTTTTTAATACCTGGAAAAGTTTTGGGATTAAAATGCTCAGAGACCTTTATATAGATAACATATTTACATCTTTTGAACAATTACGTTCAAAATTCAACCTCCCAGCTACACATTTCTTTTACTATCTTCAAATTAGAAATTTTGTTAAACAGAAATTGCCTGATTTCCCCCACCTTGCACCCTCCACAATGCTGGAAAAAATACTGCTGAATTTCGAGGAATTAAACACTATTTCCGCAATATATAAAATCTTATTAGAGTCCCTACCTTTCAAAGATCCAAGAGGACATTGGGAAGAAGATCTCTTAATCAATATATCAGAAAAGGAGTGGAAGGTAGCAAAGCAGAGAATTCACTCGAGTTCTATATGCGCAAAGCATAGAATTATTCAACTAAAAATTATATATCGAGCTCATCTGTCTCGCTTAAAACTGTCCAAAATGTTTCCAGGGCGGGCGGCATGGTGGCGCAGTGGGTAGCGCTGCTGCCTCGCAGTTGGGAGACCTGGGTTCGCTTCCTGGGTCCTCCCTGCGTGGAGTTTGCATGTTCTCCCCGTGTCTGCGTGGGTTTCCTCTGGGCACTCCAGTTTCCTCCCACAGTCCAAAGACATGCAGGTTAGGTGGATTGGTGATTCTAAATTGGCCCTAGTGTGTGCTTGGTGTGTGGGTGTGTTTGTGTGTGTCCTGCGGTGGGTTGGCACCCTGCCCGGGATTGGTTCCTGCCTTGTGCCCTGTGTTGGCTGGGATTGGCTCCAGCAGACCCCCGTGACCCTGTGTTCGGATTCAGCGGGTTGGAACATGGATGGATGGATGGATGGATGTTTCCAGGGCAGGATCCAACCTGCGAACGCTGCAACCAAGCTCCTGCCTCACTGGGTCATATGTTCTGGGCCTGCACTAAACTAACATCATTTTGGACAAAAATTTTTAAGTGCCTTTCAGGCAGCCTTGGTATCACAATCCCTCCTAACCCATTAACAGCTGTGTTCGGTGTTCTTCCAGATGGACTTGAATTGGAGAAGGACAAGCAAACGGTGATTGCATTCACTACACTTTTGGCACGCAGACTTATTTTGTTAAATTGGAAGAATCCTAATTCTCCTCTTATAAGTCAGTGGGAAACCGATGTTTTATATTATTTGAAATTGGAAAAAAAATCAAATTCTCAGTTAGAGGATCTGTACAAAATTTTTTCAAAACCTGGCAGGATTTAATCAATATTATTTTAGAATAAGAGAAATAACTATTACCGCATTTAACTCCCTTCTCCATCTCTTATTTACATATATATTTACTTCTCCCTTTCCTTTGTTTAATGTTGCCTTATTAAAAAGCCTTAAGCAATTTTCCTTTAGCTAAGCTCTCCTTCTCAGGGGTGGGGTTTGATTTGTCTTCAATTTTGTTGGGTTATAAATTGATCTATTTGTATGGAATGATTGCAATGAAAATTAATAAAATAAAGATATATAAAAAAAAAAAAAAAAAAAAAAAAAAGAAATTTGGGATAATTATATTTTTGATGATATACACAAAGAAAAAGATATTGTCACCTAATAAAGTTGACATCAAATTTGTAAACAAACAGCAGTTATCCAAACAAACAAACATTCAGTCAAAATGTCAACACTCACTGCTTATAAAAATAACAGTGGCCTTGCATCTTTTTTTTTTTTTTTGGATTGTCATCAAATAAGGTAGAATATCAGTGCTAGAACTGTTGCATTGCCTCTAATTTCTTGTGTAAACATAAAATGGATATAATGAAATGAGGTAAGTTAGAATGTCACTGCTGGATCTGTACAAGTAAACACTTTTAAGAGTTAACTAGCCATCCTTGTCAAAATTTCACAATAAACTATTCACAATCTTATAGGCTTCATTCAGTACATCTATTAGGGTTTATGGGCCCACACACACACACCTACTCAAACACACGCACACAAAAGGTGATGAAGAACAACGGTGCCTCCAATTAACATAACATAATTTTATATTTATATGTGTAGCGGCAAAAAAGTGAAACTGCCTATGTGTGCTAAGTTTTTTATGTTCAGTTAATTTGAAGATATGTTAAATCATAGTTTTAAGATTAGTTAATGCATTAAGAACAGGGGTATATAATGATTCAGTTTTACTGGAGTATCATTTCTGTAAGAAAGGGTGCTGGGTTGCAGGGGTTATTGGGAACTATGAAGTATTGAAAGTGTGTGTGTGGATTGGTAAAACAGTTGAAACATGTGATTATTTTATCGGGTCTGTCTCAACTTTCATTTTGTAACTGTGGAAATATGTAATGTGGAAAATAAACGTCTGATTTACACAACAACGGAGTGGATAAATGTGACATGCCAAGGACTAGACACGCATAAGTTACCTACATAGCCAGACATTGTTTCACACCTATGCTGCCCCTTCACTCTCTTCTAAGCAAAAAAAAGTAAGAAAAATCGGATATCCACAAAAGTAACACTGAGTGTTGAAAAACCTGAACAACTCATACGGAAGTGCTCAGGAATACCTTTGTCATTGGAGGAAACCCAGCACTTTCTCTTTCGTGACGCACCAAGTGTGGTCTGGTCTCTCTCTCTCTAACGCATCCCAAATGGCAGCTCACCGGCATGCTAAGACCTCTCGCCAACAGTAGTAGCTGCTATGCTACTGAATATAATACTAGCAGTCATACACACCACTTACCTTTGTAGTTTATACTTGGCTGAAATCTCTGAACTAGTGCTTTTATGACTGTGAACAATGAAAAGAGCCCAAAGAATGCAACTGACATTACAGAACTGAGGTAGTGGATGAGTCAGAATATTCAAATAACTATGACTTCACACTAACTAGTAAGTTCCCAGCATATACTGTATGTGTATATATAAAGGTCGACAGTACCATCTGTTAGCTACAGGGCAGTTGCATCAGATTACTTCCACAGCAAGGATATGCACTCCAGTGTGGCCTAATGACAATCATGTAAAAAACACATGGATGGGTCTACCTTTACTGAATTTAGTGAAAAAACAAATTAAAGATATGTAATGTTACATTTGAGTATTAAAAACCAACAGCAATGATGTGTCACAGAAATGTAAAACACAAGATGGGTTGACAAATGTCAAATGAATGAGGTGACTTTACTATAATGTAACATTCAGAGGGTGCAATGGCTATCACACAAATGTGGTTATCAAGTATGTATAGTTTATAAGCGTTATTGATGATTTCCAGCCACATTGTGATTACCAAAACAAGTAAAAATAGTAATGATTTACTGGAACAGACAAATTGTTAATTAACTAGTTTGTAAAGTAAGTTTTGACTCTTCTATGTTTAGTACAATAATCAAAAAGGTTACTTTAAACAATTGTGCTAACCAGATATTGGAGTACACAGTTAAGGCTTTCCTGCTTTCTGTTTATTTTTTCAAATATTCTTGTCCTTGTATTTTCAATACAATTATTTTTTAACATTGTTTACAATGTTTACATATCTAGATAGCATGAATTCAGAAGTTTCAATGTGAAGTATAAAACACACAAAAAAATATTAATAAGTATATGTTTGTAAATGTTACAGGGCGAGAACTACACCATGAGGCCGAATGTGACAGGTGCCTAATGATCGCATTCACATACAGAGTTTTAATCAGAGTACATTTTGGAGATAGTATATTGAAATAAATGTGTGGAACATCTGGAGTAGAACTAGACCATGTTTTGATTGATAAGTGCAATTTATTGATAGCAGATTTCCTTTTGTCACCTTTCGTAAGCTGCAAGGTTGAGCTGCCGATTGGGCTTCTTGCTTCAACACATCCTAAAGATGTTTGACTGGATTGTCATTTGGGTAGTTTGGAGGCCAGGGCAACACCTTAAGTTCTTTGTGCTCCTCAAACCATTTTCAAACAATTCTTATATAGTATGGCAGAGTAACTGATCTTGCTGAAAGATGCCATCTCTATTGGAGAATACCATTGCAATGATGTGGTGTATCTAGTCTGTAACAATGTTTAGGTAGGTGGTATACATCAAATTAACATCCACATGAATACCCAGATTCAGGGTTTCTCAGCAAAATGTTGCCCAAAGGATCACACTCCCTCTACTGGCTTGTCCTCTTCCTAGAGTATCCTGGTGCGATCTATTCCCACAGTAACCGATGCACACATACCTGTCCATCTATATGACACACCAGAAAATGGGATTCACAGAACCAGACAACCTTTTTCCATTGATCCAGGGTCCAGTTCCAACCGTGGATAAGGGTTAGCATGGTTCATGACACATTACACCCGTAACTATCTGCCTATTTGTGCCACAGTACCCATTCTGTTGGTTCACACCTGACAGGATAACCTATATTGACCTCTTGCATTGCCAAGTCTTTGCTGCTGTTTATGGCTTTTCCCCTCTCAGAACACTGTCAGTATGTACTCGCCACAACTGACCATGTGTAACCCTTGGAAATGCACTTACCCAGTTGTCTGGCCACAACTATTTGGCCATAATAAAAGTCACTCAGGTCTTTACACCTACCCATATCTTTTGCATTCAACACAATAACTATGAGTACCTAATATCAGCTTACCGTCTAATATTTTTCTGACACAGATGTACATCATCGTTACGAAACACTTCACTTCGTTTGTTTCGTATGAGACTGGTCATAATATTTTGCATCATCAATGTAAATGGAAATGTTGAGTATATACCAGCAATGTAGTGCACTATACCATTTGTATAAAGAGATAATCTTTTCGAATCTTTCCCTAACAATTTCTTAAACTTCTGGATGTTTAAGCAAACCTAATGAGTTTAATAGCAAAATAAAAGTAGTGACAAGGGGCAGCCCTGGTTTCATGTTCTAAATTGAAATACTTAAAGTTTACCCAGTTTAATCTTGCAAAAACTTTGTAAGAACATGTTGACTCAGAATCTAACCTTCAATGTTAAGCAAAGAACATCTCCCCAATTTTAATTTAACAAAATACTGCACCGGTCAATTTCAAAGAGCCATTTCAAAAAAGTAAATGCATTATAGAGGCCTACAAGAACACCCCTCACATTTAGTAATGCAAATTGGCATTTTCACTTCTATTACTAATGAAGTGGCATGGATATACAACAATTACAATTTATACACTGTATGTAGTTTATTTTCGCTCTATTTTTTTATTCATTTTAAAAGGAAAAAAAAAACTGCAGGTTATACAATGGAACTGTGTGGTCATGAACTAGTAGCAGGTATGGCTAAAAACATGCAAATCATATGGTGTGTCTGTTTAACTAATGAAAGAGAGGAAATGGAACACCTGACCAGCCAGTATCCCCTGATGGTTGTAGTTAAGAGTTAAGTAGGTGAAAATAATCTATTGTGTATTCTAAGTAATTGAACATCACAAAGAGGCTTAAATGTGTATCACAAAGCACTGCTGTGTCACACAACTATAAAAATATCTACATCTTTGTGTGTGTGTGTGTGTGTGTCTCTCTCTCTCTCCCTTAAGGTACAGCACATCTGTTTTGAAGAACCACACATTCATATCTGGTAGATTTTTTTTTTACCCATAGTAACTCTAGAAGTAAACATATATAGTAACACAAGAGACCATTAAGTGTTTAAAATAGGTCTTAGAAAGTTAACATGTTCATTTTGACAATAAATGTGGCAGTTTAATGTGTTAAAAAAATATTGTCGCATCCAGGACAGGCAGTGAGGCGATCACCTCATACTGGTGTTCATATTCTTCATTTACACATACTGACATAGGTGCAGGGAAGTGGGAGGAAAGGGGAGAGGAAGAGGGGTTTATGGCAGTCCTGATGCAATGCTAGAGAAAAGTCCCAAATATATATAAATATAGTGCTCTTTTTTCTCCATTTCATGTTTCTGTAATAAGATTGACTCAATGCCATACCATATAAGCACAAAATAATCTCTGAGTGGCACCAAAACCAAAATAAGTTTGTAGTACCTCTGTATTTAACTTGCCAGTCTGCCAGGTAGCTCACAGTGCTGACTGACCTAATATAACAAACTTTTACAAAAACAGAAGTGTAATGATTATCCCTACCCATTATTCCAGTTTGCAATATCTTTGCTAATTTATGCAAATAACCACTCAAGTAATGCAAACTATTTCTATGGAAATCTTTTTTAGCCTACCAGGAGCAAATATGCAGGTAGAGCAGTGTTTTCCAACTTTTTTTCTGTGGTGGCACATTTTGTGTAACCCGAAAATTCCCAAGGCACACCACAAATCTACTAAGTACAAAAGCATTAAATCGATACACTTACTAAATTGTCCAAAGGGGAGGGACTATCACAAACAACAGCATAAAAAAAGAAGCAGCTTGGAAGGTGGCATTCACAGCACTTAGGACATATTTTTCCCCACCTGTTTTGTCCCTTTGCCTGCTCATACAGGCGATCCTATATGGCACAACTGGCTAGTTCTCATTGTGTACCACTTGAAAAACACTTGTTTAGAGTATAATTATAAAGTCGCTGATGGTAAACAATTAAGGATGGTATCTGTGGAGTTTTAACACAAGTTTTACTCCATGCCCATTTAACAGATGCTTATTTCAAGTATGCCAGCCTTTAGCAGTGCATTTAAAAAGTCTGCAGTTGTTTCAATCGCTTAATTTTACTTTGAAACGTCTGTGTCTCATATGCCATACCAATCTGACTATTAATACGTTGGCCTCGTTTCTTTTAATGCCCTCTTTTTAACTTGCCTTTTAGGAAGGCATTCAAATTTAGGTTGTACTTGCTCAAGTAGTATTTTGTTAAAAGGTCAGGTTTCAGATCATTGTTTAAGTTTAAACTATGCCAAAACATTTTTTTAAAATTCCTTTGGGTTGATACTACATTCAATGTTGTGATTCAGTGTATATTACCTTCATGATTGATGTGCTTATTTTATGATTACATGTTTTAATGATAGATGCGATTAATCATACTTAATTCCATACAATGATGAGACTAATTAATTTTTTTTCAAATCGATTCCAGGCCCTAGTTTAAAACAAAACCTAACACTACCCTGAAGATGGAAGTATAGCTTCAGAACTGCACAAATCCCATCTCTTACTTACAGGAAATCTGAAACTCAGTATGAAGTTATTCAGCTTAGTTAAATTATAAAATGTTCTAATTAAGGAATAATTAAAGAACCACACACCTACTTTTGAGACGTCAATGTAGCACACTATTATGCTTGAGAAACAATTAGCTATGCATAACTACAAAAGCATTCATTCATCCATTTTCTGAACCTGCTTATTTAGTGTTTAATAAACCACACCATGCTCTGGAAGCACAAGCTGCAAGATAGGTATCAATTAAAGATACGTATATCACACAACACTTGGGTGCTCAGATTGAGTCAGTTTAGGATCACCACGCTACCTAACCTGAATATGATTAGAATGTCAGAGGATAATGGGAATAACTGGAGCAAAACCCATGCAGACAATGTAAAGAACATACAAACACCACACAGTAACTGAGCTGGGAGTTTGTAAGGCAGCAAAGATAACCACTATATTTCCCTATGTTTCTACAAAAACACACTTTTTAAAAACCAGCACCGATATTTACAAGTTAGTACTGGAATTACAGGTTAGTATAATACCAAGACAAAGAACTAATAACATAGGCAACATAAAATTATGCATTTAAATATTTTCTTTATCACTGTGTGACAGGTGGCCACGGCCATTACCCGGACGGGATGCCAGCTGGATGGAAGAACCGGGGTAGGAAGCATCTGGGACCGCATTACCTCCCCTGGGACGCTAGAGGGCAGCCCTCCTGGGTTTCTGTGACACCACGAATTCCTGCAGGGCACGTTGGGAGTTGGAGTTTGGTGCAGCCCTGTTGGGTTGTGTGGGGGCCGCCAGGGGGAGCAGCAGAGCCTTACCTTGAACTTCCATCATACCTGGGAGTGATTCCAGGTAATGCTAATAAGCCACCAGGAGCAAAAAAGGGACCACCTCACTCCACTGAAGGAGCCAGAGTCAGGAGGAGGTGGATGAAGCTTGCTGGGAGAGGAGTGAAGGCGGAGGAATTCAATGACAAAGAGAAGAGAAGGACTGTGCTTTGGTGCTTATTTGTAGTGTTCTGCTGTGGGGAGCAAGAGAAAAGCACTTCCCCATATAAATAAAAGTGTGTTGTGTGCTGCACTTGTGTCTCTGCCCGTCTTTGATGGGTTAGAGTGGCTGTACGTGCCCTGGTTGTCCACATGGACAAACATGCAAGTACGAATTACATCATACTCTGCATATGAGAACACTACTCACTGCTAAACACTGTGTGCTAATCCATATTACTAACCGAGAATGGTAAACCGGATATGACGCAGGGACCTGCCCGTGGACGCAGGAGACATAGTGCGCAGGCGCCACACAAAGCCCCCCTCCCCAGAGTGAAACGGGAGAGATTACGAAGGTGCGCAGGCGCCACACACGGGGGCAAAGCAGGCACGGGTTCAAACCGAACGAGCTCGACTGACAGATATACGCCTACAACGCGCGTCTCAAACCGCAGAAGCAGGGCAAGCAAAGGGTTCAAAACAACGCAAGCTCCTACAACGCACGTCTGAAACTACGGCTGCCCAGCGGGCACGGGTTCAAAACGCCGGGGGTAGGCAAGCGAAGCGAGCAGGGGGCGAAGCCCCCTTGTTGTTTATATTAATAATTCAGAATCACCTATCACACTACTATCAGTAGAATAACACTGGTAGCACTGCTCATTGATGTAAACAACTTAATCAAGCAAGACTTAAATAAATAAGTAGGTTTAGACTGCCCAGAGGCATGATGGGTGTAAATATCCAAAAATAATTCCCAGATGACCAATAATTACAGAAAAAGCAACACCTTACCTTCAGCTGTTTAGGTTGTTTGTGTGCCTTCTTATATAAATCATCTGATGCTAAATGAACACGACGTAAACTGAAGTCAAATGATGGGCCAATTTCTTCAAGCTCTATCCTTGGTGTACGACATCCTGATTTCTTTAACAAAACCCTTCAAAAATAAAAATTATAGGAATAAATATTCTTAAGTGGGTCCATAGTACTTGCAGCCTGTATTACAACACATGGCATTGTACAAATGCATTCAAACATTGTAGCCATTTAAAAACATGACAGTAGTCTTTCTGCAGTTCACAGGTCTAATATAACACTACTCCACTACCCTTCCAGTTGTGGAAGCTTTCAAGCCAAAATTGGGGCCTACTAAAATATGCAAAATAAGTACTGGTACTCAAGAAGAGGACACTATATTTGAAGAATAAAACTTTGGATATGTGAAAGTGTTACAAAAATAGGACAAAAAAAACAAAACATTAGATTCCTGTCGTTTTATGGTTAAGGTCAGGGCTGGGTTTGGGTTATTTGTTAAAATTATAATCTTTCATTAACCTCACGTTGTTCCAGTGTGCTGCTGAGGTGTCACCCGTTTGCACTTGGATCCCAATCCAGGTGGTTTGGTGGGTGCGTCAAAGTGCTTAATTTTTTGCAGAAACAATGTAATTGAATCTTCTAGATAAAATACATAGGATTGAAACATTCGTACTAAATGCACTGATTTTTTTAAACCACCATCTGCCTGAAGGCTGTCAAGTGAAGAATTTTATAAACAGTAGCAATTAAACCAACCTAGAACATATTTTACACTGTTATTAGAATCAAGAGTTTTCTAGTGCTACAAACACAAATATATATACAGTACTGTGCAAAAGTTTTAGGCAGGTGAGAAAAAATGCTGTAAACAAAGAATGCTTTCAGAAATATAAATAATGATTGCTTATTGTAATCAATTTACAAAATGCAAAGTGAGCGAACAAAAGAAAAATCTAAATCAAATCAATATTTGGTGTTACTACCTTTTGCCTTCAAACCAGCATCAATTCTTATAGGTACACTTACACAAAGTCAAGGATTTTGTAGGATTCTAGTGGTGTATGATCAACCAATGATACCAAACAAGTGCTAATGATCATCAATGTCACATGTAGGTTGAAACACAGTCATTAACTGAAACAGAAACAGCTGTGTAGGAGGCTTAAAACTGGGTGAGGAGCAGCCAAATTCTGCTACCAAGGTGAGGTTGTGGAAGACAGTTTCATGTCATGGCAAGATTGAGCACAGCAACAAGACACAAAGTAGTTCTACTGCATCAGCCAGGTCTCTCCCAGACAAAGATTTCAAAGCAGACTGGGGTTTCAAGATGTGCTGTTCAAGCTCTTTTGAAGAAGCACAAAGAAACGGGCAACGTTGAGGATCGTAGACGCAGTGGGCAGCCAAGGAAACTTGGTGCAGCAGATGAAAGACACATCAAGCTTATAACCCTTCAAAATCGGAAGATGTCCAGCAGTGCCATCAGCTCAGAACTGGCTGAAACCAGTGGGACCGAGGTACACCCATCTACTGTCCAGAGAAGTCTGGCCAGAAGTGGTCTTCATGGAAGAGTTGCAGCCAAAAAGCCATACCTCCGACGTGGAAACAAGGCCAAGCGACTCAAGTATGCATGAAAACATAGGAACTGGGGTGCAGAAAAATGGCAGCAGGTGTTCTGGACTGATGAGTCAAAATTTGAAATATTTGGCTGTAGCAGAAGGCAGTTTGTTCGTCGAAGGGCTAGACGGCGGTATAATAATGAGTGTCTGCAGGCAACAGTGAAGCATGGTGGAGGTTCCTTGAACGTTTGGGGCTGCATTTCTGCAAATGGAGTTGGTGTTTTGGTCAGGATTAATGGTGTTCTCAATGCTGAGAAATATAGGCAGATACTTATCCATCATGCAATACCATCAGGGAGGCGTATGATTGGCCCCAAATTTATTCTGCAGCAGGACAACGACCCCAAACATACAGCCAAAGTCATTAAGAACTATCTTCAGCGTAAAGAAGAACAAGAAGTCCTGGAAGTGATGGTATGGCCCCCACAGAGCCCTGATCTCAACATCATCAAGTGTGTCTGGGATTACATGAAGAGACAGAAGGATGTGAGGAAGCCTACATCCACAGAAGATCTGTGGTTAGTTCTCCAAGATATTTGGAACAACCTACCAGCCGAGTTCCTTCAAAAACTGTGTGCAAGTGTACCTAGAAGAATTGATGCTGTTTTGAAGGCAAAGGGTGGTCACACCAAATATCGATTTGATGTAGATTTCTCTTTTGTTCATTCACTGCATTTTGTTGATTGATGAAAATAAATGATTAACACTTCCACTTTTGAAAGCATTCTTTGTTTACAGCATTTTTTCACACCTGCCTAAAACTTTTGCACAGTACTGTAGTTTGTTTATATATAAACATAACATGACTGATAGCTACTTAATATATAATAAATATGGTGAAATATAAGTACATAAACAATAGGAAATACCAACATGTATAATAGATTTGGATCTTGGAAAGCTAATGTTAGTTGAACCCATATTTGCTTAAAAAAAAAAGTAATTAATGGTGTTAAAAAATTTAAATTAAATTCATTGTTATATGCTAAAAATACCATATAGAAATAAAGTTACTAATAAAATCCAAAATATGACATTAACTGTACAACTTTATAACTGTATAACTTTGAAATAAAAAAGAGTAAATTTGTGACATTTCAAGCTGCAGCTACACATGGATATGTCTATATAACATTTATATATATTCTCTTTACAGAGGGTATAATCTGATTAGGTTATATTGTTATATATGAGATAGACCTGAAAGTTTTATGTTGGGGGCTTAGGGATGTGGATAAAAGTAGGTCAGGTGTTTATAAAGTGGGGCTCACATGCATTTGTATAACATATGTCTAGCAAATCAAACATTGCATCATTTAATTTTGCATAAAGTAGTGTCAATGCCTTCTGTTTTTGGCCTCACACATAAAGGTCATAAATTGTAGCAATATTACTGACAAGTCTGATGTTGTCAGCATAAAGATTTACATCTGGATTTAAGAACCAGCTTGTGATACAAGAAAAAAAAAAAACACTTGCACCCATAATGCATTTGGCATTTTCAAATTCTATATAGACATTTTAAAAAAGCAATGTATTTTCTCAGCTTACCAAGAATGCAACAAGAAAATACAGCAATTAACTTCAAATTCTTCTCACGTAGTACTACAGATGATGAAGAGTTCAGAGTTTTCACTCAGTCAAAAGTCTCAGCCTAATATAGTCACATACCTATAACTTCTTAAAAAGATTTTTCCATCCAGTGCTGTAAAGTGCAAAACGTGCTCCAGTCCAGACAAACGAACACAAGGCACTGTTGGTCCTCTGAAGAAATCTGAAATATAAAATGTTATCCATACAAATAACTAAATGAAACAGTATACATTTAATTACAGAAAACTTTTAAAAAATGTAAAGCTGCAAACTGTTAGCTGCTTCAGATTCTCCAAGGTACATATATAAAAAAGCTGGGTTGATACCATAACAATGAGGTCATAGTTTCAAAAAATAAAGAGAAAACTCCAACTTTTGATTGTTGAAAGCACCAATTGGTGCCATTACAGTGGGTATGGCAACATAACAATACAATGATGAAAGATTATCCAAAAGGTCATTACATTTGCACAGGAAGATCAGAAGAGGTATTGCCTCAATGATCCTCTCCCCCAGTCCTTTCATTCCACTGTCGTCCGGGCCAGGTGACGGCCGTGGCTGCCTTCTCACAATGCTATTATATATATATATATATATATTATATATATATATATATATATATAAGCAGCTGGAGATCCACGAAAGAAGAAAAATGAATCGCGTATCATAAAGTAGTTTTTATTCCTGAGCTTTCAGCCCCTACCAGGAACCTTCATCAGAGGATTATGCTTAGACTTACAAGAATCAAAGGCAATATATAGCACAATTCGCATACAGGAACATTGCAACGTCGTTAGAAGGAAGGACTCACAATCACAGATCTATACGCGAACAAAATCAACAGGACATACGTTTAACTGAGACAATGTACAAGTAAGGTTTATGGCCAGTACTAAAAGTGCCAGAGAACTGGCTGAATCTTGGCTATCAGACAAAAACGCCATTAACAGACATTTGGACATAAACCCAGCATATGCAAACTTAAGTAAAACATGTTCATAATAAATAAAACGTTGTGACCTGTACCCAAAAAACGAATTGTGCTATGTATTGCCTTTGATTCTTGTAAGTCTAAGCATTATCCTGGACTGGGGCCCTTATTAAAGTTGAGGGTGGGATGAATTCAACCCAATATCAACAAATTCTTCAGGATAATGTCCAAGCATCAGTTACAAAGTTGAAGTTATGCAGGGGTTGAATATTCCAACAAGACAATGACCCAAAACACAGTTCGAAATCTACAAAAAATCCAAAGAATTAAGAGTGGTTCCCAGACTTTTTGATATGGCTGTATACAGTGCATCCAGAAAGTATTCACAGCGCATCACTTTTTCCACATTTCGTTATGTTACAGCCTTATTCCAAAATGGATTAAATTCAAATTCTACACCCAACACCCCATAATGACAATGTAAAAAAAGTTTACTTGAGGTTTTTGCAAATTTATTAAAAATAAAAAAAATGAGAAATCACATGTACATAAGTATTTACAGCCTTTGCTCAATACTTTGAATATGATGCCACAAGCTTGGCACACCTATCCTTGGCCAGTTTCGCCCATTCCTCTTTGCAGCACCTCTCAAGCTCCATCAGGTTGGATGGGAAGTGTCGGTGCACAGCCATTTTAAGATCTCTTCAGAGATGTTCAATCGGATTCAAGTCTGGGCTCTGGCACGGCCACTCAAGTACATTCACAGAGTTGTTCTGAAGCCTAAGTGCTATGTTTGAGAACACCAACTTCCAAGCTGCTTTTTTTTTTTTTTGCCGCAGTTTTTGACTGTCCTGCCTCTTTAGACAGTTTAGGAAGTGTATATAGATTAAATGCTTTTATCGTTGACAGAATCATGGTGTGCCTTGGGATTTTTTGGGTTACACAAAGTGGGCCACCACAGAGAAACGTTTGGAAAACACTGCTCTACCTCCACCTTTGCCACTGGCATGCTAAAAAAAAAAAAAAAAAAAAAAAAAAAAATCCCCATAGCTGCTATCTCACTTAAAATCTGACACCACACATTACTTAGGTGATTATGTTGGGTTCTTTGCATACATTAGGAAAGATACTGCAAACTGGAATAACACGTAGGGATAATCATTACACTTCTATCTTGTGGAATTTTGTCATATTAGGGCAGTGAACTACCTAGCAGACTGGCAAGTTAAATACAGAGGTACTAGAGACTTATTTTGGTTTTAGTGCTACTCAAAGAAGACATATTTTGCAAGTATGTGATATGACATTGAATCAATCACCTTACAGAAAATTGACATGAAAAAAGAGAGCATAATTTTAACCTTTTCTACTTTACTTTAGTATTACTTCAGGACTACCATAAACTCTCCTTCCTTCCCCTCCTTTGCACCTTAGTATGTTGGTATATATTAATCAATCAATTAATCATACCAGTACCATGCACTGACATGTGGCAAGGCATTGTGAAACATGTAATTTGAAATTTCTAAGTAAAATTTTATTTCTCAAAATTTTTAAAGGTAGTATACAAATATGGTACTGGACCTATATATAATTCTGAACGTTTTGCATTATTGTTTTATAATGTAAAAAAAATAAAATAAATAATACATGGAAATGCCACCCTGACCAAAGCACTGCCTAATCATTTGTTGCCGGCCCTGGATGTGACAATATTTATTAATGTGTTAAACAGGCCACGTTAATTGAAAAAATTAATATGTTAACTTTCCCAGGCCTAATATATTTATATGAAGCAATATGAGCATGAATTATTAAACATAAAGAAAGGGACTGAAGGTAACTGAAGGGTTAACTAAATGGATCTTAAAGTTTAAGCACGTGAGGTCTGCCTAATCTCAGACAAAACACCAACTTCATTTTCCAAGGTAAGAATGAGGTAAATAAGTAGCGAATACTCCTTTAGAAAGAGGATGCATTGATTGGAAAGCCACAACACCCCTCCTATGAAGCAGTGTTAAGATCATTAAGAGAATCCGCAGAGCTCCCCTATCAGCAAGGCGGCATTCAGAATAATGGGAGAAACGACAACAGTCAGATATTACTTCTTGTTTTATTTGATTGGATAAAAGTGATAAAGTCCTGCATATTAAGAGTCAGATGATGCGAGGTAATAGATGAGGTAATGATAATAGAAAAGTATAATTGAGGACGTATTGTTTTACTAACAATATGATGGGCAGGCAATCCTCCGGAGAATAACTCATGTTACGATATGCAAAATACAAGAGGTTGATGTGCTACGGGTAAAAATATAAGTATGAGCAAATTATGTTGTTTTGGAGAAACTAAGGAAGCTCTGCTACTTAAGCCGATTACACATTATACAACTTCTATAAGGGGAAGGATGTTGCCTTCCATTAGGTATAAGGCAGCACAACAAAAGAACTATGTTAAGCTGACTGCATTTGCTAATCTTGTTGCCTTAGCATGTCAGATAACGACTAGAAATTGCACTGTATGTCAAATCAGACAAGTTCATAATGAATTTCCAGCACAGTTTCACATTTCCAAAGTATCACAAGCTTGTCCCCTTTTCTGATAGCCAATAAAGTGCCGCCTGACAGAGATGGTCCCTGTGCAAATACTTGTTTCTTTTTTTTTTTTTCCATACTGTCATATTAAGTAAAACAAGCAACATCTCAAATTAGACAGATGAGTAACTCTTTAGTTTGTCAGGCCAAAACACCTGTGTTCCTTATTCCTCACCGTATAATGTGCATTCTACTTCCGGGTAAGCTGTCATTGGTTGTTCAGTCCTGCACATGCAGTCCCTACAATTTAAGAAAAATCAACCTGTTTGATTCTGTTGGGTCAAGCTGCAGACTGCTAGGTATTTCAAAATACATGATTGAGAGAATGGGAGCAATGTAAATGAAGTCTGCAATTGAAAATCAATCTGCAATTGAAAATCAATCTAAAAGTTGTGCAATGGGACAAGGCCTTTATGTTTTATATTAAGTGCAGATGGAGGTGTAGGCACAGTAGTCATAGAGAGGGTGAGAAATGCATGAGAAGAATAACCATGGAAAAGTCCCCATTCTGATTTCTAAAGGAAAGTTAATGAAAATTGTGCAAGGAGTAGTATGCTTTATGGGAGTGACACATGACCAATAAATGGCATGATTTTTCTGGCTCTTCGTCATGCATCAGCCTTTACAGAAGCTCTCTTTACCTTTTTTATTTAGAATTAAATGTTTTAATGTAATTAATTAATGTTAAGATTTAGTATCTGACTTGTTACTACAAGGTAATACCATACATTTTTGAATTGATTTTTAAAACTAAACTGAAGAGATGCAGCAGCACGATGGTGCAGTGGTAGTATGCTGCCTCACAGGAAAGAGGCTGGGGTTTGCAACCCAGGTCCTCCCTGCATGGAGTCTGCAAGTTCTCCCCATGTCTGCATAGGTTTTTTTATGGGTGCTCTGGCTTCCTCCCACAGTCTATAAAGACATGCAGGTTAGATGTATTGGCGATCCTGAATTGGCCCTAATATGTAATTGGGGTTTGTGTGTGTGTGTGTGCATATGGTGGCGTTTGCTTTTAATGATTTTTTTTTTTTGGGGGAGAGCTTCTCAAAATTGGAGGTGGTGGCACATGACATGAGAAGAATGGGTCTAACCCCAAAGAATGCCCAGTACAACAGAGAGTGAAGGGAAGAGTTTTGTGAACAACCAGGAAAACTTGGTAAACCCTGAATATATTTGTTAAACCAGTGATGATGATTATGGTTATTACCTACTAGCAGACTTTTTAATCTTCTGTGCTCATTGTCAGTATCAAATAGATCTCCTGCAAATATCAGCATTGGCTTTGTTCCTTCAGGAAATTTAGCATTCTGCAAGGAAGGAGTAAAAAATGTAACTGAAAAGATCATACACATGTCAGATTTACACCATTCTAAGAATATTTATACTAAGACATACTTTTCCTTTCTAGATAAAAAGTTAATCTTTAATGTGCAAATGCTAGTCAGTATTAAATGTATATGTTGTGCAAATTTACAACAGATATGCTGTACATGTGGATTTCCTGGTGACAAGAAGTAATTAAAAATGAGCACTGGCCCAATGCAAGTGCTCTAAAATTAAAAAGAGAATACAGTGAAGTTTTCATTCTTCTGTTTTTATCAGATTCTGTCAGCTAAACAACCCCTTAAACAATCTTTAATTGACATCATGACATACTGCATATGTAGAAACACTGTCCTATTATGTATAAACAAAGTATTTTTGAGATACTATAGAAAGTGGAGCCCTGGAATTTCCCATAGAATTTGAAAAACCTTTCAAATACTTGTGTTACACTGATGAAACGTTCTTGAGCAGTCATAAAATATTTGATGACAATATCTGCCTACAGTGATATTTTTCATAATTGAAATGCAGGATTATATTAAATCCAAGTATTATAGCCCAGCAATATTTCAAACATTAACGCAATATATTCCAGTATAATGCTTATTTAAACAAATTAATACCAAGAGACATAATTTTTTCAGAATACCTTACAAGAACAGTTTATCTTAAACGTTAACAATAATTAAAAAGCAATAAAGTGTTAATATAGTGCTGTATGTTATTGTAAGTAAAATATGAAGACATCTAACTTTAACTTTGATTTGTTTGAAGATTTAAGTCAGATCAATAAATAAAGGCAAAGCAATGAAGCTTGAGAGCAGAACAGCTTTTCTATAAATATAAATTTGCACACTCTGAATACATACAGTGCAGTACTGAAACTACAGAAGAGATCAGAAGGCAACAAAAATGTAATGTTTGTTTATCTTTGGGAAGGAGACTGTTTAAACTCCTGTCTATGCACTTTGCTTTATTATTCATCCATTAAATCCTTTTTACTAATTTAATAGTAGTCCACTTGCAGATCCCTTATTTAAAATATGTGTTGTTCCCTGATAAAGGCCCAATTGTAATATTCTCGTATTTTCCTTTTTTTCACTTTTTGCTAATCTGAACTTTAAATTTGACCCTTTGGTAATTTATTGCTTACCTTTTCACTATTTTAGGTCACTCCTTGCATTTCAACGGATTACATTTGAAGAAAAAGTGTTCTAAAACATTTAACCGGTAGTGTAATTTCAGATTTTACTAAAATGGAATAAAGCCTTCTATAGACAAAGCATTTATAATAGTATATATGATACATGTGCATGTGAAAAAGTTAAGTACACACTTGGTTCTAATTGCTGCTATTGCCTGATTTGGCAGAAACAACCTCAAGTAGGTGGTTCCTAGAACTGTCTTCCACTCTCTAACACTGAATGGCCACCGCAGCAGTGTGAAAGCACATATAACTAAAGCTTAACTGACCTTGAAGTCTTCCAAAGAGAGATAGTTTTCAATTCCCAACTCAAACATGTCAAGAACGTGGAAATCAAACATACGACCTAAAAAATGAAATTATTACATTAATGAATAAACTTTCATTTCAACTTGAATGCTTATAAGAAACAAAAACACATACATACCAAAAACAAGATTGTTCGGCCTTTTCTTGTTGTGGGATCCAAACACAAACAAAGAGCAATCAGACTTCTTTGAAAAGAATTCCTTCAACAGAAAACAAGTATGTTTTAATAAAAATGAAACACAATCATGACAGTCAATCAGCCATTAACAATTAGAAAAAATTAATTTGAATGATATTTAAAGGCTTTACCAATACCAACTTTGTACATCAATTATTAAAGAATGTAATTTGTGGAAAATTAACCTGTTATGTACCACTGCAATGAGTTGTGTTTTATGTGTTGGTGAAGAGTAGTAATGTACCTTGTGGGTCACACAGTGAAGGTGACAAAATGTAGATAATGCAAACGTTTCTGTTTCACAAACTATACAGGACAACGCGAGATTCCATGACGCATATTATTTCATGTTTCCTTAGTGCTCATTAGGGATGCATCAATACCATTCTTCTCAGACCAACTACCGATACTTGTTTTTTTAGTATTTGCCAACACCGTTACTACTGTAGTGAAATTGAAGGCTGGAAAATAGTATTCGTTTATTATGTCCATCAACATCAAATCTAAAATTGATAATGTGGAATAAAATAATTCAAAGTTGAACAAATAACTCAAAGTAGAGTATATTACATGGAATAGATTACAACACCATTTTAAAAATGGCTCAAATTTCAGAGATAAAAACAAATAAAGTATGTAAACCAAACCAACAATGTTTCAAATCTTTCAGCATGGAATGTAATAGTACAACACAGTGTTTGCAGAGGAGATTGAGAGTAAGAGAGAGGTTGAGAGCATGTGTAACACACTGCCACATCCACCACATGACAAACCACCTGGATTGAGACCAGAGTATTTTGTAATACTAGGGGGCTCTGCCCCCTGCTTGCTTCGCTCGCCAACCCCCAGGGGGTATGGGCAACCGGATGTACATTTTAAAGCAATTGATATTTTCATGGGAACTGTTACATATGCATAATAGAACTTACTATTTTACATTACATTACTCCTGTTTGTTTCTGCCATGTGTAATGTTGAGGAATTTGCGCATACGTATATGCTTTTGCATTGACGTCTGTTTTAATAAGTTCAAAATAAGCCAACAATTTTGCATTTTTTGTTTTCTTTTTTGTCTGAATCTGTAAAGCTTCAGCTTTTTCGTCTTCTTTAAATTGAATCATATTCTGACCTGGTAAATGAATTGGTAAGAATTCAGCAGAATGACTTCGATTGTGCACTGGCAATTCCATTAAGTGCTACCCACTTTCCAATGCACTGACGTACCGAGTATCTAAATATGCTTGAACTACGTCCTGAGAGTGTTCTTTGGATAAAGTTACACGTACACTATCGTGCCCTTTATGAATGTACTTGTAGATGTACTTAATACTCATAACTGACGCACAATACTCGACATTAATATGACAATCGAATCGTTTGAGCAAATACGGATTATACGGTATAATCACAGAATTATTGATCATCACAATTTTTCCATCTTTCTTCCCGTGATAAGTGTGTTGTTCGTGACGAATATGTGTCGATAATCAGGAAAGCCAGCCTTAGTTATATCTGTTGAATTTACGAAAGCTTAAGGAAATTCCTTTAAACACTTTTTTCTTTTGAGTTCCAAAATATTGAATCTTTTAAATGAGGTCTGTGAGATGTGTTTTATGCATTAGTGCCACAATTCAGGATAGGGTTGTCTATTTGGAATTTCAGCCCAGACAAACCGATCGACATCATCAGCAGTTAATAATTTATTTTGCAAAGTAACCAATAAATGCATGTGAGGCAAAACCTGTTTTTGAATTTCGATCATGTAAATGTGTGCTCTAATTTGTCCAAATATCGATTAGAGTTCTTTCAATAAAACATTCTACTTACGAAAGGTGGAATATCCAGAGCTGAAGTAGCCGGTGGCTTTGTTTTCATGAATCGATGAATTTCTGGCCACTGTGGATTGCCAGTCATTGTAATAAATAAATCTGGCCGACCGATAGTTTGGGATATTGCCATTACATTATGATATAACTGTTGCAATGCTCTTGGACTACCTTGATATGACAATGGTAATATTACTGCTTTACTTTGAATTTGTCTGAACTATTGATATTTGAACTTTGAACGTGATCAATGAGACCTTGCATATGTTCTGTTCTAAGTTTTGCTTGATTCGATTTAATAAAGAAGAGACGATTAACTTCAACTTTTAGATATGCATTAATAATGTAATGTTGTGATAGACGTTGAGATGATGGAAGTGGGTTAAATACATTGGGACGTATTGCTATTTTTGAACCGAAATAGTGTGTGGGTGTTATTTGTTTTTCAGATTTTGTGCGTTTCATATTATATGAACATCCTGTTTCGCCATCAGGGAAAAGCAAAGGAAAGAGTAAAGGATCTGATTGAGATGAATAATTAAGACAGACATGACGAATCGTGCTGTGCTTTTGGATAAACACGAAAATCAACTCTGTCTTTGATATCTCAGTCTTTCGAAACTATTAACGCTAACAATTCGTCACTTGTTGGTTTATTATAAATGCGATCGTGGTCTTTCAGATTCATCTAGAAATCCAAGAAAACTTGTCTGTGTTTTAGAATGTATTACAATACCGTCCATAAAAGCTTCTTTAAGGATTAAACAGAGGACTTTTCCTAAATGACTAAGAGCTGAGAGCGCAGGAAGTGTGTCTGACAAAAGCATTCACACGAATGAGATGACTGGACCGTGAACGTGGTTGAATATGGTTGTGAGGAGTGCGGGACTTGGAATAATCTCCTAGCAAAAGTCTCGTCTCACAGGACTTGAAATTATCTCTTCGAGAAAGTCTCATCCCAGGATTTCCTTTTATAATAGATACTGTATATGCCAGTTTTATGTCCAATCAATAGACAATATTGATACTTAAAATACATTTATGTAAGCATTTGTTTCAAAATGCTACATATTTATTTTAAGGAATTCTGGCAATTAGGGACTTTTTTAATTAGCCACCCCAGGAAAGTAATTCATAATACATTCTTCAAATTTATTTACACATAGGCATGGTACAGAGTCAGCACATAAATTTGTGAAAATCTATTATTAACACATGATGTTTCCAATGTAGTAGTGAAACAGTGAAACAGGACAAACCTTAAAAATCAAGTTAAAAAAAAAAAATGTAATTCTGGCCAAGCGGCAGGTAGGTACGCTGCAACGTTATACTTCAGCACTGTATCTGATCGTGTTCAGCTCTGACAGGAGAGATAGAAATATGTGATCTTTCTTAAACAAAACCAAAAATAGCATTGCTCCTGTAAAATAATCAATTTGAATGCAGAGCCATTAATATTGATGCAGACACACATACCAATAAAAACAGCATGTAAGTTTTATGTTCAGTGCTTGTTTGCAGTGTTACAGTAAATAGCAAAACTCTACACCAATAATGCTTCACTTTGCACTATGTAGCAATGATGAAGCACAGCTCGGATTCTATTCCGTTGTGGTCTGTCAGAAAACAGATGCATTGGATACTGTGTTTTTCAAAGAAATACAATCTTCATCTCTATACTTGTAATATGATCAGTCAATATTAGTATGTATATTAAGTGACCATTGAGCATTTCATTTCAGTGATTAAAACAAAGTTACAAGCCTTTATTGTGTCTGAAACAAACTCTTCAATTACTAAAAGCTTATAAAGATAAAGTAACATTTCCAAATTAATAAAATACACGTGAAAATACACAGCATTGTTTAAATAGTATTAACATATTAAAAATACATCACTAGTTTTTGAGAACATTCTGTTTAGCTTAAATAAAGCTATTATTACTATTCTTATTTATTTATTTATTTGAATTACTATGATACAACTGCAGTTTTGCTTGTCATTTTGTAAAACCCATTTGCATTGGAATATGGGAGTTTGACATTACATCAAGGAAGAGGTCAAGACTCCTGCTTTAGGAAATTTAATATCTTGTGTTTTCCTATTGCTTTTATATTTTTCCTCTCCTTTTAAAACATTAGATAATGATATAATTATACATGTTATTTAACTTGTTTCATATTCTTATACTTACCTGCCTGTACTTTCAACTATATATTACTTATTTATCTTATATAGAACTTATATTATTTGATACTACATGTTGCCATTTACAACTCCAAATATTTTACTTCTATTGTAACTTATTTTTGCCTCATCTTTAAATCAATGTAAATAAACTTGAGCTGAATCACTTATACAAAAACACAACAGACAAATTATTCCACTGGTATGAAGCATTGTCAGATGATCTAGAAAAGCTCTGCATTTCAAATAAATTGTAATAATATAAAAGTATTTGCAACCTTCAGTTTAACACCTAACAAGAGAAATACAATTGTAATAATTTAACTAGTATTGTTGTAGATATACTGTACTATACTGTTCATAATGGTTGTTCAACATTGCTAGTGACTGAGTTAGGGAACTACAGAAAGACTTGATGAAACAGTCCACAAAAACAGCGTTTACCATAATTTTATCTATAATGTTTACTGCCACTGAGGTAACAACTTGCTGGCTTTCTCCTTGGCAAATAATACAATTTTCAGGTTTTCCTCTAAATTGTATCCAGCACTTTCCAAACTGGTTGCTCTACCAATTCCTCAAAACTATGGACTAAAAATGTAAAATAAATTAAATTCAAAAGATCAGAAAATTGTTCTAATGTTTTAGATCAGCACCAATATTTATACTAAACTTTTGTTCAAAATACAACTATAAATAAAAATTCCAAAGTGCTTGATACAAATGATAAATATGACCTAACTAGATCATATTCATATACATATTCTTCATTCAGAACCAAGAAGCAGATACTGCAGATGTCGAGATGGTGTAGCACATACTAATGAAAATGTGTTACGTTTTCTGTGCATCTTATAATATTGCAGGTACTAACTTCATTGTAAGAAGCTCTTCCCAGACAAGCTCTCAATGAGAAAGAATACTAATAACTCAAAAGAATGTAATGACATAGCTCAAATTAAATTAGTACTTACAAGAGATGTCTGATCTTCAAAGGGCCTAGTTATATTTTTTCTGAAAAATAAGTTTGCATAAATTCAATGAAAGCCATGACTTTTGTTATATTTATTTACTAAAATCATTATGAGTAGTATAGAGCAATGAAAAATATGCAAAACTGCATGGTGTTAAAGAATGACTGGATATTTTAATTCAAATTCCATCTAACTTAAAAAAACAAAAAATGATCAATGAACTCAAACAACTACTATATGTCGGTAATAATAGAATATGTCTGGAAGAAGAGATATAAAATATCAGTTGTCTCAGAAAAAAAATGATTTTATGTTAACGATATCATCAGACTTTTCTACAGAACTAGGAAAGAGTCATTTACAAACAAAAATATAACAAATTAAACTGTAAAATGGAATGACAAAAAAAACAAACCTGTTACCAAACCTGTTAGTACTCTATTAAAAGCAGGTAGCCTGGAAAGCAAATAGTATACGTCAGAGGCCACCCACCAACTATATCTTAGGGACTACCCGCTTTCTCATTAGGACATATGTTAATGACACCAAGGAAACAATATAACCAGCTCAAATATTCTTCCATTTGAACTGCTGTTCTCAAAATAGTTTATTTTATTAGACTGCTAAGTGAACTTAGCTTGTTACCTTCATACTGTGTTTATCACTTTTTATAATGACAACACTGGATTTATTTTAAATTTGCCTCAGAAAAGTATAGTATGGCATGAGTATTTGTGTCCACTGCCACATGCAACTTATTTTGATTGAGAATATATTTGATTGATAACTTTCCATGTTGTGACATTAAAAAACTTAAATGAACAGAAAATTGCTCTGACTATGATGTGACAGATGGTTTTGTAACCAATTCCAAAAATGACAGAAGTCAAACACTTGTTGGTTTTAGGAATATCTTTATAATGGTGGCAAAACTAAGGCATGTGGGACAAAAGCATTCTGACAAATGTGCAGAGGGATAATGCGCACAATGTATGTGTACAGAGCTAGTATACCCTCCTTGATAATAATTTCTCTATTACATATACGGTATACATATAAATAGAATTTCAATTTTTATGTATAAGCTTCTTATGAACTGTGATTTTACCACTTTAAAGTTTTATTTATCTGGAAGAAAATAAGTGGTAAACCAAAACATAACATGAGAAGAAAAACATTACCATGCAGTTTATAGTGCAACTTTAAGTGCAAGTACCGGCAGAAAGTCTAAAAGTTGCACCCTCCATATGTTGGTATTAGCTGTTGCAGGTGGCCATTTACCTTGGCATCTCTTGAATTTATCTGCAAGTTCTTTAAAATCAGGGGACACATTATCAAGGCACAAACCTTAAGCCTAATAACATTTGTAGGTGCATGCAAACCTTTTGTTCATTTCAGTAAGTATCCACTAATTAAATTCCTCCATTTTTCTCCAAAGTAACTGCCTGAGACCTACTAGTCTTGAGGGTATCATTTACCACATCATACCTCTATTTTGGTAACCTGGTTGGTAATCTCAAGTATTTAAACAATTATCCCAAAGCTATCCTTTTACTTGTTCTCCAGATAGGCAATGACTCTTTCACAAATGTTTAAGTGTAATTTTCTCTCTCAGGCTTGCCACTATTTACTACTGTACTAAAAGATCAAAACAGATTTATGGGTAAAACAGTACAATAATATAATAAAGTCAGACAGCAAATATACTTTCACAATACAGTGTTCCAAGTATTAGTAGCTAATTCTTTTCAATTCTTGAACACACAATCGTGATTGTTGGGTGATGATTTTACACGATGGTTGTGCTTTAAAAGAACCTTCTTTATGTATGCTATATTAGTGCTACGGAATTTTATTAGATTCACCATTTCTATAATAGGTTAATTATATAATTATAATTAGCTTGGTGATTACTCATACTGCTGCTCCAGTTTTATTACGACTCCAAAGTTGCTTCCTCAACTTTTATAAGTGATTTAGTTAAAGTCTGAAGGCTTAATACACAAGAACGGATACCATTTTCTGGTTATATATTGATTGATACAGATTTTCTTAAAAAAGAGCCATTATAGACAGCCAATGATCTATTGACATTGGGTTTTCTGAAAATATAATCGTTAGGTTTAGTTTTCACTCTGAAAGAGCAAATAACAGTAAGTTGCATATGTAATACTTACTTTTTGTATAACACTGCATTTGGCTTCTTTAAGGAATGCTGAAAAAATATTAAATTAAAAAAGGAGAACAATTACTTTAAAAGTTAGACAGAGTTCATGACTTGTATACTTACCAAACCAACCAAATGCTGACTTACAAAATCTTTAATTCACACAATGAAAAATATATTCACAATGATATTGAATATTTGCACACTACCTACATTTCCACAAGTTTGAAATTTGTAATATCTCCAATTACTTCCGTTTAGACTATGTCACCTCTTAATCTAGAGCTGGGAGAAGTCACTGACCTGTGTCATCATGTCAAAAATATTGTACACTGGCACTTGTATCAGGCCTACAAGGCCCAAAATACTCGTAATTTCATAATAGCTTCATTAAATGCTTTTAAATAAGTACCCTGCCCTGAATTGAAAATAGCAAAATATTTAATAAAATGGGGTCTGACATAAAATACCAGGTATTATGTGGTAGCTGGAAGCTAATCTAGGAGTATGGAAAGACCAGAAGAGCTGATCATTGAAGAGGTGAGGTATTTTTTTTTTTATTTCTTAAGATAACAGTATACAAGCTCAGAGAGTGTAAGTTACCAGTGCACCAACTACAAAACCTATAGCACATATGACACTAGCAGGCTAGGTTGATTTTTACCCTCTGAGTCTTGGGTTTATGCAGGATTGTTAATTAACAAAATAAAATGTTCTCCTATTCCTACTTCTGTGACTGGAAATCCAGCATCACTCTTCTTTTTTAACAAAAGTGCTTCTACTGGCCTGTATTATTAACAAAATACTTGGCATCTGCAATGGCAGTCAAAAAATGATACCTGTGACACCTCTAATCTACCCCTTATAATATCTAGATATTACCTCACCTACCCTGACATAGAAAGGCTAAAAATTCTGCAAATTTCAATTTTACATTAATTACTGTGACCTTTATGAATGAGCGGGATTGTTTAGTGGGAAAAGATTAACATATTCAGTAAAACACTACAGGGTCACTCGGTTACAAATCAATATGAAATAAACAGTCAGACAGTTTTGGAATGGAAAGCACATAAAATGTCTTATTTTTAAATGAAGACAAAGCAGAGAATAAACCTTGTTGTAGAACATTCAGATACACTTTACTTTTTAAAATGAAGAAAACATAATGGACTTTAAGACAGCATAAGGTTTGTAGTAATTTAATGACAATTATTATTTGTTAAATGCAACTCTTTAATAGAAGAGTTGGAAAAATTAAACAATAGTAATAAAAAAAAAGTTGCAGACGGTCAATCATTTTGAGATACAAAAGGAATTTTTCAGCTTTCCCAAGGTTGAAAAAGAAAGCATCATAGCAAATATGAGGGGGATTGTATTTGCTAAAAATTACTCAGAAAGAGTGTAACAATGAAATCTTGCATCACATTTTAAGGGGCTATTGAAACCTCAAGGTGTATTGTTTGGCTTGCTAGGGAAAATGTAAAACATGTAGTATTATTTACATTTAACACTGAATCCTTGCAGTAAATAAATCTCTATAAAAATTTCAGGAAAACTACTGGAAGCAGTGTACTTTTTGAAACAATGATTGCATAATAAAATAAACTGAAAGTTTACTCACAATGTCTTTTAGGGCCTGAGTCACCACTTGGCTTGTATTTCCTCCCTTAATAAGCATGGCATTTTTAATATTTTCAACAAGCTTTGGCTCTCTGCTTTGGAGAAATCTTTTTGAGCGTTTTGTTTTTGGTTTTCTGTTAAAAAAAGAAAATTTGTATCATTGGTATTAACAAAAAACAAGCAAGCAAGCTGAAATATTACTGTACCTTTATGAACCAGAACCAACTAAAGTTCAGAGCTGACACCAGTACTGTAGTCACCACACTATAGGAAGCACTTGAAAGACCTTGACAGAGTTCAAAAAGCAATGTGACCAATTTCAACTGAGGAGCTAGACTACACTGAAAGGCTAAAAAGCTGAATTTGTACTACCTAGAAAAAAATTTAAAGGAACATCTAATAACAGCAGTTTAACAGAGGTGGTTCACAATCCTAAAAAGTGGAAATGACACTAGTGCTCTAAGGCAGGGGTCCCCAACCCCCGGTCCTCGGCCCACTACCGGTCCGCAGCCGTCTGACAGCCGGGCCGCGAGAGAACTGCCGGCAACGGAGACTCACTCAGACTTTTCAGAACGCTTGGCGGGCGGGGCTTTGCAGCGGCGCAGAAAGAGAGAGACCGAGGTGAGAGACTATTACAACAAAGTATTTTTTGGTCCCGACAGTTTCCCCATATGACACGAGTCTATAGAAATCGCGTTACTACGAAGTACATTCAGCAGATGCTTTCATTACAACGAAGTGACCTTGAAATGCTTGAACGAATCATCCACAGAGCAGTTAGATCTGTGGTCGCAGCTCAGATGTGCACGTTTGCACAACGATCCCCAAACAGAAACATTGTAAAAAAAATCTCTTTCTTCGAACTTTACTCGTAGTTTTTTTTTTTTTTCTGTTTTTGTTGTCTGTGGTTTTCAGTGATTCCTTTTGCTTATTGCTTGTCAACATTTGAAAAACATCCATTGGAATTTAACTCATTTTCACCGTCCTATAGAAACGGCAGACACGAAAAAAAGATAGCAGTGTTAATGTTTGTGATGTGAAATATGTTGGAATGGCAAATGTAAAGCATATGTCTTTGTTATATGCAAAAAAGAAGAAAAATCTCAGACTGCAAACGTATGCGAACTGCTTAATAACTTTAATAACAATAGAAATGTTATGTAAATTGTGTATAAAACTGACCAAACCGGACCGGTCTGTGGAAAAATTTGCATTTAATAAAGTGGTCCTTGCTGTCAAAAAGGTTGGGGACCACTGCTCTAAGGAGACTGGGAGAAGCACAAGAAGCACTCAGAGGAGTTTGAAGAAGACCTTATTCTTGAAAAAATATGCATTAACCTTGCTAATAGTTCTGAAGGTATTATTTTCTCACTCTTTCTTTCACATGTATAATAGCTAAGGCACAAATTATCCTGTACAACACATTCTAGCACTGCAACTTTATGTAATGTGAACTCAAAGCCCACATTCAGTGGCATATTACCCAAGGATGGTTTAGGCCTACTTTTAGTGGAGTGTCAGAACAGCAAAGTTGATTTTTTCACTATTCATGAGACAGGTTTCAACATCCCTGCAGCGCTTACAAAATGGATGCATGAGAACTCCCAGTGGTCAGCGGAATACTCAAACAGTACGCTGAAAATGAATCTTAAGCTGCTACAATTCTGTGCAAACATTGACAGGTTTCTTATTCTTTAAACAAAATGTTTACCAAATTTCTTGGATTTTAACACAAATAATTGATTGTGTGTATCTTAGTAAAGCATCCAGTTTTCATACATTCCAAATATCTCTAGCACTCCGAGCTTAAAAACTACTATTTCAATACCTATTTGTAGTACTAGGGCGTTGTACCGTGTTAGCCATTATGAATGTAGTGATAAGTCAAGCAAAATGACACCTTTTATTGGCTAACTAAAAAGATTACAGTATGCAAGCTTTCGAGGCAACTCAGGCCCCTTCTTCATCTTTCTTTCTTCATTACATTCTTCCCTTCTTCATTACATCTTGCCTGAAGAAGGGGCCCGAGTAGCCTTGAAAGCTTGCATACTATAATCTTTTTAGTTAGCCAATAAAATTTGTCATTTTGCTTGACTTCTCAATACCCATTTATGAAAGCACATTCTGGTATTAAAATTACTAGAAACAACATATGCAGTGGCATGCAGGTGAAGTCTCAAATATAGACATTTCTCAGTTGTCTTACTGCATCTGTAATAAAATAAAAACAAGAAATGATTGTCACACTAAGGAGACTATTGGGGACACTAAGAATGAGGAGTTATAAAGTTCAGGGATTTTCCCCCTTCCACATTTGTCACATTAGAATAAAAGACTGAAACACTGTATGTGAATTCATATATTAATTCAAATGCTCACTGCTATTTACAGTTGTGCTTGAAAGTTACAGTCAAAGTCCTGACCTTAATCCAATCGAAATGCTGTGGAAGGACCTGAAGCGAGTAGTTAATGTGAGGAAACCCACCAACATCCCAAAGTTGAAGTTGTTCTGTACGGAGGAATGGGATAAAATTCCTCCAAGCCGGTGTGCAGGACTGATCAACAGTTATCGGAAACGTTTAGTTGCAGTTATTGCTGCAAAGGGGGGGTCACACCAGATACTGAAAGCAAAGGTTCACATACTTTTGCCACTCACAAATATGTAATATTCAATCATTTTCCTTAATAAATAGATGACCAAGTATAATATTTTGTCTCATTTGTTTAACTGGTTTCTCTTTATCTACTTTTAGGACTTGAGTGAAAATCTGATAATGTTTTAGGTCATATGTATGCAGAAATATAGAAAATTCTAAAGGGTTCACAAACTTTCAAGCACAACTGTAAAACTAAACCCACCAGCACTGCTTAACTCTGTGAACATTTACTTGGTTGTCATTCTTATCACCACTGATGCACATTATTCACACACTCAAGCCTACTTTTTCACTACCAGTAAACAAGAATTTCCCAATCATGCAGTACACCGACATATACAGTTTAGATTTAAATAAACCAATTTCACGGCATCTCAAACATTTCAGAACATATTAAAAAAATAAGGATTTTGAAGACAGAACTGGGCAAGCTAAAATAAACAACGGGAATGTGCACATCCGGTAATCCAAGCATGCTGTTTACAACAAATACATCTGTTCTCTTGAAAATGAAATGATCCACTACAAATATGCTCACTATGGCTTTCACCGCACAAATTAGTCAGAAGAATATTAAACATATGTAAAGATTTCAAGTCAGTTCTATCAACCCAAGCACCATCAGCAAAGTAACTGTTCATTCCATAACAATCAGACCAAGTTACGCCCCCCCCAAAAAAAGCTGTGTATTTATAAGGCAGGAATTTTGCAGTGCATTTCTTAGAATTAGCTAGGTGTTAATAGATTTGCACAGAGCCAATTTAGTTTTTTTTAAATTAAGAACCAATCAGTTTATAACTGCCCAATTTTCTTCCTAATGTTAAAAAAAGTGCATTCACACTATGTTAATTAAATCATTTAGTTGACTAGTTTGACTGGATTCCATAACTTGGGTAAACACATAGATACATGACCACCTGCCAAGTAAAAGATAACATTTTCAAAATGTTAAGCAATTTCTCATCACTTAAAATACTACATGTCAAAAGACTTTAAATGTGAATTTGAGCCTTCATTGTGACCCACCGGGATGAGGTATAGCGTGAAACTGGCAAGCAGTGTATGAAAACTACCTGCAAAGGTGAGGAGAAGTTGATAATGCCACTGTACTCGGTACAGTTACTTCAGCAATACTGCTACTGCTGATAATGACACCATACTTACAAGCTTAAAATGGATTTTCGATATTTAACAAAACACATTTTAGGTTCAAGAATACAAGCTCTCAGAAACGTTTACAATCTCTGTAGTGCGCGGAGAGCAATTTAACGTCCAATAAACAGGCGTCCAGTTCTTGAATGCAAATAAGACGTTCAAGGTTTTAAACAGTATAGTTCAGAAAAAATGCGCACAGCTACTGCATCGGAGTGCTGTTTGCCTAATCTGACTGTAAATTAATACACGCAAATGTTATTTGGATATGTTTGCATTTAAATCCCTAAAAGATTCCGTTTGATAGGCTATTATTTTACGACAGAGGAGAAAATGTAAGGCATCGTACATAAGGAAATACATCAACTGAACGGCACGAGGTAAACCTATGCTTGAACAGAAGAAAATGCCAAACAGCGCGCACTCCTGACATCAGACAACTCCGTCCAGCTCTCGCTTGCGGCTCTGTACTTCTTCGGTGCTGATCAGCCTCCTGTACTTGACAGTAAACAAGTTACTAATCTCATTTCTACTCACACGATCCCGTCCAATTGTGTCATTTTTTCCCCCGGACTACTGTTGTTCTTCTACAGTCTCAACACGTGGATCCACCATTTAGGAAGTTCTTATATTTCTCCTTCCGGGTTATACGCATTATAGAACTAACACAGGTTAAAACACAGCATGGAATTTTGTGTGGTTGTGTTAATCAAAGCGATTACTTTAAACTGGACCAGATTTATTTGAGGAGTACGCTACGGCACTGAATGACGTCTCTTCCTGAGGTGATGTCAGGCTTTTTAAAACAGCGTATGCTTTGCTTTAGTAGAAAACGTTAACATCTTAAGATATGTTCGCTTTATTTCTGTAGGAAATGTTGACAAATTACGTTACGTTTAGACATGAGACATACGCAGAGTTCACTGACGTGTCAAAACAATGTCATCCATTTGTGGTTCTATGTTAATAAAATACGAGGAAAGCAGAAAGAACTAAGTTACGATTTAAAAGTTAAAAAGAAAAGTATAGATTTTACAAAATTTATTCTAAACACGCTGCCATTGTTCTGCCTCTTTATTTAAAGATGGAGCGATTACTTCTAAATAATATTGTATTTCTATTATAAAAATTTGAAAATGAATTTTTCTATCTGTGAATTTATTTGTATGAATGTATGTATGAATTTGAAATTTTCCTAAAAGTGAAAGTTAATTCATGAGGAAGAAGGCAATCACTTCACATTTATAACGCACATATACATATAGAAACCAAAATAATAGAATAATAGAAACCAAAATAACAGTTAAAAAAACCCAGAAAACCCTAATAAAATATACTTAACAATGAAGGTACTGATATCTTTCCAAAGTTTATATGTGTAAGTCCAAAATACATGGAAAATAATTTCTGGATGCAATTTACAGAAAGAATATTTTATGTCAGTGTTACGTCTCTGTTTCTGTAGAAAATTCATAACCGGTAAATCTTAACAAATTATTTTAAAAGGATTGTCTTTTACCTTGGAGCTAATTACAGCCAGAACTCAACAAAATCTTATGTTTTCTCAATTGCTGTATAACCAAAAAAAAACTTAATTAGCTTTGATGCAACGAAGTAAGCGAGTGGCTTCAACAAGATTTTCTAAAGACACAATTTAAATCGCCTTTCAAAGCTTATGCAAGGTACAAAAAGTACCACAACTTCAATTCAGAAAGGAGAGAGATTTTCAATTATCATATAAAAGGCTCAACTTATTTTCTTTCCATGTTTTTTCCACTGCCATCCACAGTTTGTTCCTCCATCAAAAGCACGTGTCATGGATTTGCTTGTAAAGTTGGTGTTTCCGCGTGATTAAATTTCCTTCACTTTTTATTTTTTCAGAGTGTCCTACTATCTCCTTTAACAAAAAAAATCATAAAAGACTAGTATTACATTATTAATACTATTATTTCAAATAATAATATTTTTCCCACAGTATAAGTTATGTAACACAGACGAGTCTGCGGAACTCAATCAAACACCTGTGCTTAGAGCACCATCTTGGACAACAACAACAACATTTATTTCTATAGCACATTTTCATACAAATAATGTAGCTCAAAGTGCTTTACATGATGAAAAAAAGACAAAGAAAGAATTAAAATTAAAAACACTAATTAACATAGAATAAGAGTAAGGTCCGATGGCCAGGGAGGACAGAAAAAACAAAAAAAAACTCCAGATGGCTGGAGAAAAAAAATAAAATCTGCAGGGGTTCCAGACCATGAGACCACCCAGTCCCCTCTGGGCATTCTACCTAACATAAATGAACAGTCCTCTTTGTATTTTAGGGTTCTCATGGAAGGACTTGATGATGATGTTCATGTAGACTTCTGACTTTTAATCCATCAATGTAGGAACATCATGGTGCTTTGATTAGGTGGTGGTGGCGCAGGTCACCACCAGAAAAAAAACGGGAAAAGAAACAGAAGAGAGAGTAGGGGTTAGTACAGATTTTAGAGCCACCATGAATAGTTATGATAATTAATTGAATATACAGAGCATCAGGATTACACTAAATTGAAGTTATGAGAAAGCCATGTTAAAGTAATGTGTTTTTAGTAGTTTTTTAAGTGCTCCACTGTGTTAGCCTGGCGAATTCCTATTGGCAAGCTATTCCAGATTTTAGGTGCATAACAGCTGAAGGCCACCTCACCACTTCTTTTAAGTTTAGCTCTTGGAATTCTAAGCAGACACTCATTTGAGGATCTAAGGTTACGATTTGGAATATAAGGTGTCAGACATTCCGATATATAAAATGGAGCGAGATTATTTAAGGCTTTGCAAACCATAAGCAGTATTTTAAAGTCAATTCTGAATGGCACAGGTAACCAGTGTAGTGACATCAAAACTGGAGAAATGTGCTCGGATTTTCTTTTCCTAGTTAGGATTCTAGCAGCTGCATTCTGCACTAGTTGCAAACGATTTATGTCCTTTTTGGGTAGTCCTGAGAGGAGTGTGTTACAGTAATCTAGTCCACTGAAAACAAAAGCGTGAACTAATTTCTCAGCATCTTTCAATGATATAAGAGGTCTAACTTTTGCTATGTTTCTTAAGTGAAAAAATGCTGTCCTAGTGATCTGATTAATATGCGATTTAAAATTCAGGTTACAGTCAACAGTTACCCCTAAATTCTTTACCTCCGTCTTGACTTTTAATCCTAATGCATCAAGTTTGTTTCTAATAACCTCATTATATCCATTATTGCCAATCACTAAAATTTCTGTTTTCTCTTTATTTAGCATGAGAAAATTACTATTCATTCATTTAGAAACACAAGATATTGTGTTAGTGAAACAACAGAGTCGGGGTCATCAGATGCTATTGACAAATACAGCTGCGTGTCATCAGCATAGCTGTGGTAACTCACGTTATGCCCTGAGATAATCTGACCTAACGGAAGCATGTAGATCGAAAAGAGCAGCGGACCCAGGATACAGCCTTGTGGAACACCATATAGGATATCATGTGTCTTTGAGTTGTAATTACCACAACTAACAAAGAATTTTCTACCTGCCAGGTAGGATTCAAACCAATTTAAGACACTGCCAGAGAGGCCCACCCATTGACTAAGGCGATTTCTAAGAATGTTGTGATCAATGGTGTCAAATGTGGCATTCAGATCTAAGAGGATGAGAACAGATAAATGGCCTCTGTCTGCTTTTACCCACAAGTCATTGACTACTTTAACGAGTGCAGTTTCTGTGCTGTGATTTGTTCTAAAACCCGACTGAAGCTTATCATGAATAGCATGTTTATTGAGGTGGTCATTTAGCTGCATAATGACTGTCTTTAAAATTTTACTTAAGAAAGGCAGGTTAGAAACGGGTCTAAAATTTTCAAAAGCAGAGGTGTCAAGATTATTTTTCTTGAGTAGGGGTTTAACTACAGCAGTCTTAAGACAGTCTGAGAAGACCTTGTATCTAATGACGAGTTTACTATGTCAAGAATATTATCAATTAGCACGCCCGATACTTCTCTGAAAAAACTTGTTGGTATTTGGTCAAGGATGCAGGTGGAGGGTCTCAGTTGAGAAATTATTTTATGTAAATCAGGTAAATCTGTCCTGGTGAAAGAGTTTAATTTGTTTATAATGGAGTACTGGGGCTTAAGAGGATCCTCAGTGTTGGGGAGATATACTATATTATTTCTAATATCATTAATTTTTTGAATGAAAAATACAGCACCTCCCGATCCCTGCCTTGTGTTCTAGGCTGCCAGGATGGGCTCTGGCCCTCATGCACCCAAATTCAAGCAAACAGGCTCTGCAAATGGATGTTATTTGCCTATACCAGGGATTCTCAGACACAGTTCAGGGGTACCACTATTGCTGCAGGTTTTCATTCCAACCTGCTTTACAAATCATTGGGTCAGCCTTACTTCTCAATGATCTAATTGTTTATTTAGCTAGCTTTTATTCTTCTGTTATTTTGTATTCAGACATATTTGTGTGAGTATGCTATTTATATTTAGAAGAAATTCAGAATGTGTGTGTTTTTTACTGTAGCGTTAAATGCTTAACTTTAATTTGCTAAATTCTTTCTAATTCACATTTTTAAGTGGAATTTCTATATCCAAATACTGACAACTAGTGATGAACAGGGTAGACCCCAGGTGCAAATGACAGTGAATGCCAAAGTGGAGTTTCTGTGTCTGTACTTCTTGCCATTACCAAAAAAGAAAGAAAATGGTAAACAATAAGCATTTAAATTTATTACAAAAGATACATACAGTGTTTCTGTATTTCTTCTAAATTTAAAATAGATATAATTTTGACCAAAACAAGCCATTCAGCCCAATAAGCTTGCAATTCCTATTCACTGATTTTAAACAATGTTGACTCAAGATTTGAAAGTGTTTATGGGACTATGTAGCCCTGATAGACAATCTTCCTTTATCCTTCCACTTCACTGTCCTTCCTGGGAAAGGATGCACCAGCCATCCTGGTCAGGGTGTCCACCTATTTAGAGCCTCCATCCACTATACAGAGGGAGGCTGGTCCAATATAGTGACCCCACATAAAGTGGGAATAGCTTAAGAAGAAGAAAAAGAAGAATGCACACTGCATAAAAAGGTGTTAATACTCTAAATAATTTTGTATAAGATGAAAAAGCATATCCAGTGTAATTTAACTGTTGGACTTTCCTAACTTCATCCATCCATCCATCCTCTTCCGCTTATCCGAGGTCGGGTCGCGGGGGCAGCAGCTTGAGCAGAGATGCCCAGACTTCCCTCTCCCCGGCCACTTCTTCTAGCTCTTCTGGGAGAATCCCGAGGCGTTCCCAGGCCAGCCGGGAGACATAGTCCCTCCAGCATGTCCTGGGTCTTCCCCGGGGCCTCCTCCCGGTTGGGTGTGCCCGGAACACCTCACCAGGGAGGCGTCTAGGAGGCATCCTGATCAGATGCCCAAGCCACCCCATCTGACGCCTCTCGATGCGGAGGAGCAGTGGCTCTACTCTGAGCCCCTCCCGGATGACTGAGCTTCTCACCCTATCTTTAAGGGAGAGCCCATGCACCCTGCGGAGGAAACTAATTTCAGCCACTTGTATTTGCAATCTCGTTCTTTTGGTCACTACCCATAGCTCATGACCATAGGTGAGGGTAGGAACATAGATCGACTGATAAATTGAGAGCTTTGCCTTACGGCTCATCTCCTTTTTCACCACGACAGACCGATGCAGAGCCCGCATCACTGCGGACGCCGCACCGATCCGCCTGTCGATCTCACGCTCCATTCTTCCCTCACTCATGAACAAGACCCCGAGATACTTGAACTCCTCCACTTGGGGCAGGATCTCGCTCCCAACCCTGAGAGGGCACTCCACCCTTTTCCGGCTGAGGACCATGGTCTTGGATTTGGAGGTGATGATTCCCATCCCAGCCGCTTCACACTCAGCTGCGAACCGATCCAGAGAGAGCTGAAGATCACGGCCTGATGAAGCAAACAGGACAACATCATCTGCAAAAAGCAGTGACCCAATCCTGAGTCCACCAAACCGGACCCCTTCAACACCCTAGCTGCGCCTAGAAATTCTGTCCATAAAAGTTACGAACAGAATCGGTGACAAAGGGCAGCCCTAGCGGAGTCAACAGACTTTCTATGATGAATAAAAAATTTGGACAGCATTTTCCCTCGCCCGGACGCGGGTCACCGGGGCACCCCTCTGGAGCCAGGCCTGGAAGTGGGGCTCGATGGCGAGTGGCCGGGCTTGCACCCATGGGGCTCGGCCGGGCACAGCCCAAAGAGGCAACGTGGGTACCCCATCCCATGGGCTCACCACCTATGGGAGGGGCCAAGGAGGTCAGGTGCAGTGTGAGTTGGGTGGTGGCCGAAGGCGAGGACCTTGGCGGTCTGATCCTCGGCTACAGAAGCTGGCTCTTGGGACTTTCCTGACTTCTTACACCTTAAATAGTGTGTAAATTTTCACTATTGAATCCACTCATAGTTTTATAAATGAGCCATTTTTACAGTGTGTGACATGAACCCAGGTAGGTCTCTCCTCTAATTCAACACTGTAGTGGTCGCCAGCAAGACCTGGTCATTGCACCTCAGGGCCAGACAGTACTTCCTACTGAAGATTTTTACTAGGACCCAATCACCTGGCTGGAACGAATGTGTGTTAAAAGCGTGATGGGCATCTTTAACCGTTCATGTAATGATCTGAGAGTTTTGCTCATTGTTAGATAATAGATAGATAGATAGATAGATAGATAGATAGATAGATAGATAGATAGATAGATAGATAGATAGATAGATAGATAGATAGATAGATAGATAGATAGATAGATAGATAGATACTTTATTAATCCCAGGGGGAAATTCACATATTCCAGCAGCAAAAATATTAAATTAAAGAGTAATAAAAAAAAAAAAATGCAGATAAAAAAACAGACAATAACTTGAATAATGTTCAACGTTTACCCCCTCTGGTGGAATTGAAGAGTCGCATAGTTTGGGGGAGGAATGATCTTCTCAGTCTGTCAGTGGAGCAGGACAGTGACAGCAGTCTGTCACTGAAACTGCTCCTCTGTCTGGAGATGACACTGTTTAATGGATGTAGTGGATTCTCCATAATTGATAGGAGCCTGCTGAGTGCCCGTTGCTCTGCTACGGATGTCAGACCGTCCAGCTCTATGCCAACAATAGAGCCTGCCTTCCTCACCAGTTTGTCCAGGCGTGAGGCATCCTTCTTCTTAATGCTGCCTCCCCAGCACACCACTGCGTAGAAGAGGGCACTCGCCACAACCATCTGATAGAACATCTGCAGCATCTTACTGCAGATGTTGAAGGATGCCAGTCTTCTAAGGAAGTACAGGCGGCTCTGTCCTTTCTTGCACAGAGAATCAGTATTGGCAGTCCAGTCTAATTTATCGTCCAGCTGCACTCCTAGGTATTTATAGGTCTGCACCCTCTGCACACAGTCACCTCTGATGATCACGGGGTCCATGAGGAGCCTGGGTCTCCTAAAATCCACCACCAGTTCCTTGGTTTTGCTGGTGTTCAGTTGTAGGTGGTTTAAGTCGCACCATTTAACAAAGTCTTTGATGAGGTTTCTATACTCCTCCTCCTGCCCACTCCTGATGCAGCCCACGATAGCAGTGTCGTCAGCAAACTTTTGCACGTGGCAGGACTCTGAGTTATATTGGAAGTCCGATGTATATAGGCTGAATAGGACCGGAGAAAGTACAGTCCCCTGCGACGCTCCTGTGTTGCTGACCACAATGTCAGATCTGCAATTCCCGAGACGCACATACTGAGGTCTGTTTGTAAGATAGTCCACGATCCATGCCACCAGGTATGACTCTACTCCCATCTCTGTCAGCTTGTCCCTAAGGAGCAGAGGTTGGATGGTGTTGAAGGCGCTAGAGAAGTCTAGAAACATAATTCTTACAGCACCACTGCCTCTGTCCAAGTGGGAGAGGGATCGATGTAGCATATAGATGATGGCATCTTCCGCTCCCACCTTCTCCTGGTATGCGAACTGCAGAGGGTCGAGGGCGTGTTGGACCTGTGGCCTCAGGTGGTGAAGCAGCAGCCGCTCCATGGTCTTCATCACATGTGATGTTAGAGCGACAGGCCGGAAGTCATTCAGCTCACCAGGATGTGATACCTTTGGGACTGGGGTGATGCAAGATGTTTTCCAAAGCCTCGGGACTTTCCCCTGTTCCAGGCTCAGGTTGAAGATGCGCTGTAGAGGACCCCCCAGCTCTGATGCACAGACCTTCAGCAGTCGTGGCAATACTCCATCTGGACCTGCTGCTTTGCTGGCACGAAGTTTCCTCAGCTCTCTGCTCACTTACGCTGCTGTAATTGTGGGTGGGGATGTCTCTCCTATGTTGGTATCAGCAGAAGGATGTGTAGAGAGTGCAGTAATCCGAGGTGAGAGTGGGTTAGGGTGGTCAAACCTGTTAAAGAAGATGTTCATTTCGTTTGCTCTCTTCACGTCTCTCTCGATGGTGGCACCCTGCTTCGAGCTGCAGCCAGTGATGATCTTCATCCCATCCCACACTTCCTTCATGCTGTTGTTCTGCAACTTCTGCTCCAGCTTTCTCCTGTACTGCTCCTTCGCCGCCCTGAGCTGGACTCGGAGTTCCTTCTGCACGCGCTTGAGCTCATGCTGATCACCGTCTTTAAAGGCCCTTTTCTTCTGGTTCAAAAGGCCCTTGATGTCACTTGTAATCATGGCTTGTTGTTAGCATAGCAGCGTACTGTTCTTACTGGAACTAAAGTGTCCATACAGAAGTTGATGTAGTCAGTAGTGCAGTCAACAACCTCCTCAATGTTCTCACTATGTGATCCCTGCAGGATATCCCAGTCTGTAGTTCCAAAACATTGTCTCAGAGTATTCTCAGAAGCATGTCAATTATAATGATGCTTAGCATTCCTTATTTCCACAATCGGTGGTCTACCACAAAGGTGGTAGAGAAGCAGATTGTAACTTGGGTCTTACCATGAGGACTTCATGTGGGTAAAAGCCTGTAGTTTTGTTGGGATATGCCTGTTTTACATTAAGGCCAAAAAAGTGCTGATAGCCAATTCAAACTGATTTCTGTATATATTTTAGCAAACTTAGACTTGATTGTGATTAGTTCTCTCTGCCTGTCCAGAACTCTGAGGACGGTACATATAGTGGGCTAACTTTTCTGCTTGAAGACCCTTACAAAGGACCTCTAAAAGGCTGTTGACAAAATGGCTGCTTGATCTAAGGATGTCAATAAAGGAAACCCAAAACCTTGAGTGATTTCCTTCTAAAGAAATTTAGCAACTGTGGTAGCATCTGCTTTGACAAATGGAGTTGCTTCCACCCATTCTGAAAATGTCCATAATGACAAACAGATATTCAAAACGCTTGCATTTTAGCAAATGAGTAAAGTAAATTTGAATGTGAACAAAGGGTCCCTAAAAATGGGAAAGCACCTGATTTAATGGTTTTAAATTCTGATCAGACAGCATAGCCTTTGACCCTTTGTCCATTTTCCAAATGAAAACAAGCTCCATCAATAAACAGAATGATGTTTGCATCCACTCAGGCCTTGATGTAAGGTCCGCCACCAGTGCACATTGGTGACTTTCTCCAAGTGGAGCAGCTAGAAGCTGAGCTGTGTTGAGACTTCCACATTATTGAAGGGTTCCATCTGATTGACATTTATGCTTGCAGTAGGATATATGGTATGACCATTTTTAATTTAGATTCTGCTTGGGCTGCATCTTGGTTAATCTGTTTTGAAGCATAGTTTAGTAGTTTAAGTTTTTTTTTCTCTTCATTTTTGTCTTTTGTTCACACTCTCCACAAATGCTTTGTTAAGAGCTAAATCACTATAATTGTATCTACTTGTGACCTCTGTTCATTTGAAAACCTATCTGTCATAAATGCCTGAAAAAAATTAATCTAAATTAGTTGGCCTCACAACATTTAAACAATTGGCACATACCATAATTGCTACAAAGATGAACTTCACAGTGAACAAATCTTCACTTACTATTTTACTTTTGATACCTGTGCAAAAAGTATATTGTAAAAGACATATATTTAAACCAAGGCAGGAGGGAGAAAGGAGCCATTGGACATCAGTCAAGGAAATCCTTGAGACTGTTCCCATTAACATTATAATCTGATAATTTATAATTTCATAACAGAAAAAGTTCCAGCGGGATAAGCAGAATCAATAGAAAGAGATGACATGGTTTTCATTAGGTTTATAAGACTAAGAGCCATGTTTTATGGAGGTTAAGAAAGTTCTACACTTCTATTGTAAATTACAAATGTATTTATTTATATTTCTCTATATTTGCCATACTCTTTGAAAATGAGAAGTGGCCAATGCACACAAGCACCCTGGCAGTGCAGAATCTAAGAATTAATGTAGCACTATGTCCTCCAGAGAACAGCTCTCATTCAGCAATCAAAGAAACGTCACTAGACCTGTACTGCCATCTAATGTTTAGGGAAGATAAAACTGGCAAAAACATTTAGGCTCCACCTTCCCAACTTCTTTTTACCAATACAGAATGAATGCTGTTTGGGTATATGTGTTAGTTTCCGCCTTGTATGCTTAATCTCAGGATTCAAAACACCTGCATGTCTCATTGACAGTTGCAGCCTGGGTGAAGGAACACCATCTCCAGCTCAAACTGGCAAAGTCAGACCTTCTTGTTATCCCAGCTGTCTGTCTATTCAGCACCCTATCTCTGTTCAGAGTGGTTCATTATGTCTAACACCTGCCAAATCAGTACAAAACCTTGGGGGTGATGATTGATGACCAGCTGTCCTTCAAATACCATGTTGCTATGGCCTCTTGGTTTTGTAGATTCACTCTGTACAACATCTTGCAAGATCAGTCCGTATCTGACAGAGCAAGCAGTAAAACCCCTGGTCCAGGCTCTGGTCCTGTCACAGCTGGACTACTTGAGCCCTCCACTAGCAGGAGCACCGATGTGTGTCACCAAGCCAATGCAGATGATTCAAAATGCAGTGGAATGTCAAGTGTTGAAACAGCTGAAGTTGGCACATGTCACACCTTTCTTCAGGTCACTACACTGCCTTCCTGTAGCAGCACATATTAAGTTCAAATCCTTGGCGCTTGTCTACAGAGTAGTTACCTATAGATATATATGGAGACATTTGTGAGGTCCTACTGTATGCTCCTTCTTGACCACTCAGATCTGCTCATGAACGGTGTCTGGTGACCCCACATCTACATGCTACCAAACCTTAGCCCACACTCTTCATATGCAGCTCCAGGCTGGTGGAACTCCCTCAATGTAGTCAAGAAGTGCTTGAAAACTCTTATGTTTGGTGAATTTCTGTTTAACTGATATTAGCTGTTAGATTGTGTAAATCTGGGAATTGTAACTATCTTATACTTCAATCTGAACACTTCACTTGTGGGAATCAATTTTGTACCCTTTTCCTGTAACACTTGTTCTCAGGCACTCTCCAGAATGATGTTTACTCAGTTGTGTTAACCTTTTTTGTAAGTCACTTTGGACAAAAGCATCTGCTCATCAAATAAATGTAAAATGATAGTTATATTCCAATATATATATATATATATATATATATATATATATATACTGTATATAATTAGCATGTCAATATATAGGAAATATAAACAAAACCCCCCCATTATCCATTTTATTAACACTACTCTTTACTCCAATAATGTAAACACTCAAGATTTTTTTTAATGTTACTTATTAGGCTTGGCTCTTACATACAAAGGATTGTTTTATTTCACATTGAAAATGCACACATTTCTCAAAACATAAATTAAGGATGATAAAAAGAAACCATTTTTACAAATATATGTTGTAAAATAAAAACAAAGAGCACAGATAAAAGTTTGGGGTAGCCACCCCATATACTTGACAAGCAAGTTGGAAAAAATCATGGCCTTTACAGACTGAGTTCAAAACTGAATGCAATAAACAAGATGGTGGTTATATGGTGAGCTGGTTGGTCCTGAGGCACAGGAACCGAAAGAGATGTCAGTGAAACAGGAAGTGATGGCATGGGATTAGCATTCAGTCTGCTGGTCTACAGAGGGAAAAAGAGAGAAAGGATTGGTGGACAGCGCCAACCCCTGGTTTGGAGGGTAAGTACAATTATTCAAACCCATTCAGGTGTCTCCCATGCACACGTGTGTGGCAATGTATTTCTTATAATTTTCAGTTTATCTGTCCATTTTATTAGTGAACCAGAGAGACATAGTTTTGTAAATAATAATCCATTTGTTAAGCTAACTAATATAAGCTGTATCACTGAAGTCCAAAATCTTCACTGATATTCTCAAGACAGGAGTGTTGAGCATGCTGAATCTGTGGAAAAAGCACAATCTGCAATTTTGTTGTTTTAACCCTTATTCTCTGCTCACTGCATTAAGAGAAAGAGAGAGGTTAGGAACATGCACTGATATAGCACGTTATGTTCATAAAAAATAACCACAATGTAAATTTACCAGCCCAAGTATACCTTTTATAAAGACATGGGAAATTTAGCTTATAAACAGTTTCTAACTAATCTGGAGCTGGAGTCAATCCCAGCAGAAACAATACTGGGACGGGATGCCAGTTTATCACTGAGTGGACACACACTCACTAATGTCAATTTAGCAACACCAATACACCTCACCTGTGTTTCTTTGGACCATGGAAAGAAACCAGAGCATCTGGAAAAATACATACACAGGCATGGGGAGAACATGCAAAGTCCAGGCTGGGACTCTGTCTCCTTGTTGCAGAGCTGTACCTTACCTATGTACCATTCATCCCAAAGCTTATGTACAGAAATTGTTAAAAGGATTGCTGTAATAAAAATGTATCTAGTCATTATTTAGCAAATTACTTTTCTTCTTGTTTTAATTATCTACTCTATATATATAAAGTCCTAAGCCTAAAAGTTCAACGATTTTGTGCAACGATTTTATGTGACGTTTTTATATCAAGTTTTTTACCACGCTTTAAATTGGGCTTATTTTAAAACCTACATATATATGTTTGGTATCATTCTTTTCAGAATTTATTGAACTTTAATGTAATGTTGTTAGATTTTCAGATTCTTGTTCTGTTTTTAAATTATAAACTAAAAAATATCAAGAACTCACGTCCCATGAGACAAGTCTTTGTGCCAACAGATTTAACCACACCCAGTGCCAGAAATAAAAGACAAAGAGTAGGACAGCTACTGTACAGGCTTTTAAATGTTTGAAGCACTGCACGAGGTTCAGATCATGCGGCATGGCAGCAGCAGCAAGCCAGCAGCTGATCGAGCAAAGAGGAGGTAAAAAAAACAAAAAAACTGTATTTGTTTCCCATTGTATAACCGTTTAAGAGGGGGTTTCAGAGGAGCGACCGCATCTCCTTGGGGTGTGTTCATACTGTACTAATTATAATATTTTACCCAATTTCAATTTCACTATTGATGGTTCTTATTTTGTGCACAAAATATACTTACTAGTTTTCAGCAACTGCTTTATCACTTTTAAATTATCCACCAAGGAAATGTTAATATGAAAGGAGTAAAGCAATCATTTCGTAGACCAGAAGATCTCCAGACACACTCATCTTTCTTTTTACCCAGTTACTTTCTCAAAGTCTGCAAGTCAGTCAAACGTCACTTCTCTGACATTCCATAATTCACTATGACCTTCAATTTTTGCTAAAGAACAGTCTTTCTCTTTGCATTTGAACTACACTTCCCAGAGATCTCCACATTCCTTTTACTCTCAGTACTCTCAAACACACACCCAGCTCAGTCTAAGCACACACACAACAAATTCCTCTGAACCATAAACTGCCTTCCTTCAGACTGCACAGCATCTAATTGCAAGTTCAACTCAATCCTTTATTGCTTCCAGCTCAGCAACAAATTTTGAATAATTGTCTCCAGAGTTAGGAATGTTCCAAATAACTGCAGTACCTTGCACAGCAGACCAAGGCTTATAGTTAGTTATATACAGCCTGATCTTGCTCATCTTTAAATGCTACAGTTAGAAGAGCTGCATGCATTAATAAGACTCCTACAAATGGAATACTGGGGGAACGTTTTAGATTTATGTCAGAAGCTTACTCCAAATAATTAATGAAAGGGTGTCCTCTCTGGGCTGCAGCATATTTCCCATTGGGATTAATAAAGTATCTATCTATCTATCTATCTATCTATCTATCTATCTATCTATCTATCTATCTATCTATCTATCTATCTATCTATCTATCTATCTATTGTGATTGGGTGGGGTTGAGGCTTCTGCATAGGATGTGACATTTCAACAAACACCACAAGAGGGAGTCATCGGATCAGGATTGCAGGGCAACAGCTGTTGGGTTCTGCCAAGGACAGTTACATCACCTGTTCGCATTAAACCTTTCACTCCTCCCTCAGAAGCAGATAAGTTTTCCACTTGCTTAACACCATCTGCTGTCAGACCATGCCACCTAACATGATACTTATTTGTGTTTCTCTTTTTGCCATATTTAAAACAGCAGGTGAGTCTTGACCAAATTTATCAATTAACTTAATGAAACCCAAGTGAGTTACTCTGCACCTCCTTCAACCTGAAATTTAATAAAGACACTGCTAGCCTCCCCTCCTTCTCTGGCAAATGCATGCCCAGGACACCATTCAGATAACTGCTTACTTCTCACAGCAGGCCCTGTGCACTCTCGAGAGGGGTTCACTTTTTCCAGACAATTCCTGCAGATGTGTGTGTGTGGGAGATGTTCAGTAGGCACAGACTAGCCCTTACGAAGAGTAAAGATGCAGCTGCACTGACAGCAATTGAAATGTCAGATTGTGCAAGTCACAGAGGAACACAAAGCAAGATTAACAGCTACTCCTCCCCTCTTCTCTCTCCGAAAATGAGCAATGGCAGCAATTAAAAATATCAGTCTCTGGAAGCTTGTGCTGCACTTCAAGTTGAATTTAAATCATTTAAATAAGGGGGGGGGGGGGGGGGGGGGGGGGGGGGTTCAGAGACCAAAGCACACAGGCAAATTTCAGATCCAACAAAATGATCTTCTTTTAGACAAGCCCGATCAAAATCAGTGCATTTTAAACTTGTCAGCATTCTTATACAAGTCAGTTACTAGGCAGTGTACAGAATAGCCCATGTATTGTGTTATATTAACACCGATGTTCAGTCCCACCTCTGCCAAGTGCCTGTTTTCACCCTTATAAACTGTCCCACTCAATCAGTAGGAATCTACATACAAATCTAGAAAGAGGTTAAAACTGGCCAAAGCAAGGATGGGAATCGCAGCACCAGAGTTGGAGGAAAAAAATACCAGGTTCAACCTCAGCAATCATACATAAAAAGGTTCTGTAGACTCCAGCAATAAACAAACCTAAGAAATTTATTTGACTTTCGGAGTACCCCTTACAAGATTTGTCACAGTTACATATAAGCACAGGCATGCCGACCATCCTTTGTTAGAAAATTGCTATTATGGTGTATGAATATATAAAAGCATGTTATCATAGACTGTGGTGGGCTGGTGCCCTGCCCGGGATTGGTTCCTGCCTTGCGCCCTGTGTTGGCTGGGATTGGCTCCAGCAGACCCCTGTGACCCTGTGGTTGGGATATAGCGGGTTGGATGGATAATGGATGGATGGATGGATGGATGGATGGATGGATGGATGGATGGATGGATATTATCATAGAGCTGATAACATTCATCCATCCATTTTCCAACCCGCTATATCCCAACCACAGGGTCACAGGGGTCTGCTGGAGCCAATCCCAACCAACACGGGGTGCAAGACAGGAACCAATCCCGGGCAGGGCACCAGCCCACCACAGTCTATGATAACATGTTAATCTAAAATAAATAGGTCCATATATGGGACATTAGATCATCCTGTATTAGGTTACATAGACATGAAACTTCATCTGAAGGTCAGGGGCTATCATACAGTAGTCAGACAAAATAATTTATTTTATTCAAGGCATACAAGGACACCTTACAGCACACATTAATAACAACAGTCACCATATAAAATTCATAGAATATTACAGTACAATAAAACCAGAATAAATATAATAATAAAATTGAACTTAAATGTATCAGTTAAAATTATCAGACAGAATAAGCCAACTTAAAAAGATGTGTTTTAAAATGAGATTTAAAGGTGGGAAGATTGTCAATATTACAAATGTCTTGTGGGAGAGAGTTCCAGAGGCGCGGGGGGCTTGACTGAAAGCTCTAAACCCCATGGGAGTCAAGCAAGCAGGAGGTACAACAAGAGTGATAGAGGAAGAAGATCTAAGGATACGAGAAGGAATGGAGATCTGAAGAAGATCAGAAAGATAAGGATGTGCCAGATTATGAAGGGTCTTGTAAGTAATAAGTTCAAGTTCAAGCACTTTATTGTCATTGTGTAATACAACAAAATTACTTTTTGTGACAGCCCCAAGGTACATTTAAAGAAAAGTCAAATAATTCCAAATATGTCGTATACAGTGTTAAGTGATCAAGTAACCAGAGCAAATTATTATTGCTCAAAGTTCAGCAGCATAAATTGTTATTGCATGTGTTAATGAATAGTACATTACATATTGTATTACATTAGTATATTGCATATTACCAATATAGCTTATTGCACATGTTCAATTAAAAATGATATCAAACTGAGGAGATTCAGAGTTCTGAAAGTTTATGGCAGATGGGAAAAAGCTATTTTTTAGTCTGTTTGTGTGGACACGGATTGACCTAAAGCGTCTGCCTGACTGGAGGAGCTCATACAAAGAATTTCCAGGATGAGTTTTGTCCTTGAGAATGTTTTGGCCCTTCTCACACAGCGAGTCTTATACAATAGTTTGAGTGATGGCAGTTCAGTCCCAATAATAGCCTCTGCTGTTTTTACGACCCGTTGCAGGGCTTCTTTAGCAGCCTTGGTGCAGCTGTTGTACCAGGCCATCATGCAGTTAGTTAAGATGCTCTCTATAGTGCATCTATAGAAATTAACCAGCAGCTTCTGGGGGAAGTCAGCTCTCCTTAGCTTCCTGAGAAAATAGAGGTGTTGTTTGCTTTGCCTATTATAGCCAAATTGTTGTCAGCCCAGGACAGGTCCTCTGAGATGGTGACTCCGAGAAACTTAAAGCTGGAAACTCTCTCCATAGCATCTGAATTGATTGTTATCGGACTGTGATTGGTCTTTTTAGTGGTCCTAAAGTCCAGAATAACTTCTTTGGTCTTTTTGGTATTTAAGACCAGGTTGTTGGTGTTGCACCATTCTGTCAGATTCTGAACCTCTTTTCTATATGCAGCTTCATTGTTGTCCATTACAAGCCCAATGACAGTCGTATCATCCGCAAATTTAACAATAATGTTTGATTGGTGGACGGGTTGACAGTCATGGGTGAAGAGTGCATAGAGAAGGGGACTTAGTACACATCCTTGCGGCACACCAGTGCTCAGGGTAAAGGTGGAGGATGTGTGTTTGCCCATCCTGACAAACTGGGGGCGGTTGGTGAGAAAACCCAGTAACCAGTTGCATATGGATGGATCAGCTGGTTAGGTATGATGGTATTAAATGCAGAGCTGTAGTCAATGAAGAGCATCCTAACATACTGTAGGTGTTGGGCTTTTCCAGGTGCGAGAGGGCAGCATGTAGAGCCACACAGATGGCGTCCTCAGTTGATCTGTTTGACTGACAGGCAAACTGGTGTTGGTCTAGATCAGCTGGGATGGAGGCTTTGATGTGGGTGATTACCAGTTGTTCAAAGCACTTTGCAATGACAGGGGTGAGAGCGACTGGTCGCTCTCTTCTGTTTCCTTTTCCGGTGTCCTGTTGGTGGTGGCATGCGCCACCACCATCTACCCAAAGCACCATGATGTTCCAACAATGATGGATGGATTAAAAGCCAGAAGTCTGTATGACCATCGGCATCAAGTGACTCCGTGAAAAACCCGAACTACAAAGAGGACTATTTCATTTATGTTAGGTAGAATGCCCAGAGGGGACTGGGCGGTCTCGTGGCCTGGAACCCCTACAGATTTTATTTTTTTCTCCAGCCTTCTGGAGTTTTTTTTTTGTTTTTTCTGTCCACCCTGGCCATCGGACCTTACTCCTTTCTATGTTAACTAATGTTGTCTTATTTTAATTTCTTATTTTGTCTTTTATTTTTCTTCTCTTCATTATGTAAAGCACTTTGAGCTACTTTTTGTATGAAAATGTGCTATATAAATAAATGTTGTTGTTGTTGTTGTTGATAGTCATTAAGACAGGTTATCCTCGGTTTTTTGGGAACAGGTACAATGGTTGTGGATTTCAGGCACAAGGGGACTACACCTGAGGAGAGAGAGAGGTTGAATATGTGTGTAAATACCTCCGCTAATTGGTCAGCGCAGAATCTTAAAATCAATGCAGTATTTAATAGGGAGCCAGTGAAGCTGTTGAAGGACAGGAGTAATGTGTTTTATGGAAGAGGTTCTGATAATAATATGAGCTGCAGCATTCTGAACCAATTGGAGTTTGTAAAGGAGTTTGTGAGGGAGACCAGAAAGGATAGAATTACAAAAATCAATACAAGATGTAAGCAGAGCATGAACAAATATAGCAGTGCTGGAAGCTGAAAGAGATAGACGTAAACAGCTGATATTACATTGATGGAAATATGCAGACTGAAAAACATTATTAATATACGCCTCAAATTTTAAGGTACTATCGAGAATATCACTTATGCTCTTAACCTGGGAGGAAGAAGAGAATTATCAATAGTAAATGAAATATTATCACATGTGTCCAAAATAGATTTAGTTCCTACCAGAAGTTAATTTAAGAAAATTACAAGACAGCCATGATTTAATTTCCTGATGAGAGTCAGAGAGGGAAGAGGGTGGAAGAATGGAATCAGGCTTAGTAGACAGATAGAGCTGGGTGTCGTCAGCATAACAGTGAAAATGAAGATTACATTTCCTAAAGATATGACAAAGAGGTAGGAGATAAATAAAAAACAGAAGGGAACCCAAGACAGAGCCCTGGGGAACACCACTAACAACTGGGCAAACTGAAATTTTTTAATTATGCAAACTGTGTATGATCGGAGAGATAAGATTTAAACCAGGCATGTGGAGTGTCAATAATGCCAATCAATTTTAATCTCTCTAGGAGAATATCATGAGAGACTGTGTCAAAGGCAGAGCTCAGATCACGGAGCACAAGTATGGTTAACAGCCCATCACTTGATTTTTACCCACACCAGATTTCTTGAGAATTGGGGTTATTACAGCAGTTTTAAACGCTAAAGGAACAAGACCAGAGATTAGGGGAGAATGTATAATGTTAGTTATTTAGAGAGGAAAGAGAAGACAAACAGAATTTAACCAAAAAAGCAGGAACTGGATCCAGCAGACAGGTAGAGGACTTGGATTTTCTAATAATACCAAATATCACTAAAAAGCTTAATAGACTAAAAGTGTGACATAAAAATATTCCACTACAGTATGAATATATATTAGGGCTGCACATTCATTACAATTTAGTATTTCTTTGACGCATATTTTCTATAAAGCGCACATAACTCAGTTATGTTTTAAAAATCAGTTGCCCATGCAAATTAGAGAATCCATCCATCCATTATCCAACCTGCTCTATCCTAACTACAGGGTCACGGGGGTCTGCTGGAGCCAATCCCAGCCACCACAGGGCACAAGGCAGGAGACAAACCCCGGGCAGGGCGCCAGCCCACCTCAGGAATTGAGAATAACTATTGTCCATCCAACCATCCATTTTCCAACCCGCTGAATCCGAACACAGGGTCACGGGGGTCTGCTGGAGCCAATCCCAGCCAACACAAGGCACAAGGCAGGAACCAACCTTCTGCAGGGTGCCAACCCACCGCAGGACACACACAAACACACCCACACACCAAGCACACACTAGGGCCAATTTAGAATTGCCAATCCACCTAACCTACATGTCTTTGGACTGTGGGAGGAAACTCACACAGACACGGGGAGAACATGCAAACTCCACGCAGGGAGGACCCGGGAAGCGAACCCAGGTCTCCTTACTGCGAGGCAGCAGTGCTACCACTACGCCACCGTGCTGCCCAATAACTATTGTATTTATTAAAATTATTACTTGCCTGTGTATGGTGGTTGGGGTGCTTAGAGGCAGCATTACAGAAAAGGAAAGAATTAAAAAACATTTTTGTGCTTTTACCTGGGGTCCTGGACGACAGCGCCCTCTAGTTTCACAATATATAAAAGGATAGACTAAAAATTCTAAATATGTATCTGATAGTGTAATTTGTTTAGACTTTTTAAATTACACATTCTCGTAGAATATACCATTTTTAAATTATAAAATAAGTCTAACTATCTTAACCTTAAGCCCAAATGGATGTAAATATTAGAATGATCAATGTTGCTCTTATTTTTACCTACTTTTATTGGTTACTGAATTTAGGTATAATGTAGGCTATAGTAGGTAACATACAGTTAATTTAAACAACAACAACATGCCATGTCTGCATTGAGGGACGTGTGACTGAGTTGTAAGGAACTGAGTGATTCCACTCTGTGAACTCTGCTCTTTAGTTGCCCAGACTTGGGAAGCACCTGCACTGTGCTATATATCCTTCCACAGGTGACAGAAAAAGCTCCACGGCAAATGTATTCGCCATCAGGGACAGGGCTGACCCACTAACATTCTGTCTCCTATACCTCGACATCCTTTTTTATGGGCAGGATTGGATTAACAGGCATCATCGTTGGAATGTTTGCACTGTATGCACCATCTTGTTCTGGACTTTACAATACACTGTGAGATGTGACTTTTTATTTTCTTTTTTACTGTCAATATGTGACTCAGTTTAATGGCGAGGATAACACTGACATCAGTCTCACAGTCTTAACCTTCCACCAGCTTCAAATATTCCTTCATACAACTAGAGGTGCCAGAAATCTAAAGATTTTACAAGAATCAAACAAACTAGTAAAACTGTTTATCATTTTTACTGAGAAGGTTTACATTTATTTTGAGTGAACTAACTGCAGTGAACTAACTCACTGAAATGTTTTCCATTGTAACTGAAGATGTGGCCCTGTATTATCAAGCAGAATGAAGTATACAGTGAGTGGATTGCTGTTATGTCAGGTTTTTTGTTTTTAGTGTTTTCATAGAAAGAAAATTAAGAAATCATCTCCAGTTTAAAGTTGACACCCTGGTTATATCTACAGATGAATTATAACTGAATAAACTAAACACTAAAGAACCCCCTGCTCTGTCTCACATTCCATCTTTTGTGATGTTAAATATGCAATTAATTATTGTTCTTCAATAAATTAAAACAAGTATCCTTCACTTACCTTGATGAAGGTCCAACAGCCAGAAATCTGCAGAGGCCTTACCAAAATGTTTAATTAATTATTATCATTGCCAAAAGAAAAGATGGAAATTAATTTGTTGACTTCACTCAATCAGTCCATTCCTGTTCCCACCTATTTTAAGTTGACTAGCAGATTTGCTTTCATTATACTGTTTAAGCTCAGTTAGGTTCGGTTTATTTTTAAAATCTACTCCCAGTACATTGGTATGGAGGTTAGCTCTGCTGCTTCACAGCCCATTGGCACCAGAGTTTTATTACATAAATAACTCTGGTTAAAGTAAACATCTAGAACTCACCAAACATTGAAAAAGCAGGTTGGTCTGCCCACTTTCAGCTTTTCCTTGGGCAAACAATGGTGAAAAAGCTGTTAAGAGGAATTCCAGTATTTGTGTTGCTATCATTCAGTGGTCTGGTGATGGCAAAGCCTTTTCCTCTGTTCCCACTGAGTGAATGAATGTTCAAGTCGAGGAGAGATTGCTTGGGCAAACTAATAGCTGGGACACATGTACCATGACTCCAAGAAGAGAGAAGGGAATGTGCTAGTAATCCATCTGAATGTTTCAAATTGTAAAATACACACTTGTTTGAATTTCAGTTACTGTAAACGGTATGGGACCATCGGTGTGCACAGCATGAGGACAGGAGGGGCAATTGTGCCTACTCTTTTTGTTGAATGTAAACACATGCCCTAATGAGAAAATATATATTCAGGTTTTACTGCTGAACTGTGCTGCTTTTATTTTTTAATTTTGAGTCATCGCAACTTTGCTACTTCCCTCATCTTTGTAAAAGAAAGGATATGGACCATCAATGCATAAATGGATAAATGATACTCAACAGAAAAATTAACAGAGACTGATTTTGAATTAGAATGAGTCAGTTGCATCATTTATGTGAATTATTTAGATGTTTCTAGTGGAAAAACACTTTCTGAAGTCTTAGGGACAGACTAAACAGGTGACAGAGGGCACCACAAAGTATTGCAGCAGAGACCTTATGAACTCGATGACTGACTCTGGTCCTGCAGCTTTTCCTAGTTGGAGCTTCCTCAGTTGTCTCCTAATTTGCTCTTCAGTTATGGACAGTCCAAACTGATGGTCAGAGGAGGACTTGTCACTGTCCATTCTACTGGTCATAGTAGGAGTTGTCAATGTAGTAGGAATGGTGTGAGGGGACTGGTCATTGGACGAAGGCGGCAATGGGAGGGAAAATCTATTAAAAAATTAATTCTGGGCGTTAACTTTGTCCACATCTCTTTCAGATTGATGAGCATATTTTGGGTAAGGCAGAATGTGTATTAAAATAATTCAAATTCTATTCTACCCCTATCTGATCATGTCAGAGAAGCTAAGACACTTCATCCTAGAGTTCACAAAGCTGACATGGTCATCACGACAGTGTATGTGCATGACACTCTTCAGAAATTGCTGTTAGTATTCATTGATTTTCAAGTCTGTAGTTCCCAAATGTAATGTGAAAAATAGCATGTGCTGCATAACTATTTACATTTGTCTTTCAAACAGAATAAATGCCATTGACAGGGTTTTCTGCAATTTGTTAGCCTTTGGACTGCAAGAATGAGCAACTGGATCAGAACACCTACTCCCAGTCTTTCAAAAAAAGCATCTGACTTTGCCAGCAACATCCATTCTTTGTAAATGCATCTTGTCCACACCTCAATATTGATTAGTTTATTAATTTATTGGGTTTCTGTAAGAACCAAAATTTCCCCTGGGGATAAATAAAGTACTGTACTGAATGAAATGGTGGCAGGGATTCAAGGACGAAATACAAAGTATTGCTAGGCAGAATGTCCTTTGTGCTGTAAATTCTTGAGAGGTCACCAAACCTATCCCTCTAAGTGATATATTGTAATTTTTATTAACATTACGCACCCAGTCAATATACTTCAGTGAAGGACTAAAACAACATTCCAGAAAGTCGCTGACAATTAGTGATCGTTATGGTGGAGGTGATGTGCTTTTCCTTATCTGATACATAGTGTCAAAAAATAAAAGTACAAAAAGATATGAAGAGTTTCACTGCAAAACATAGTAAACTTCATATTTGATTTTTTGAAGATACTGGTGTAGGAAAATCGTTGATCTTAAGCTGGATGTTGTGCTGAATGTATATTTAGGATAACATAAAAAACTACTATCCAACTTGTTAAAAAGTGTGTTTTTGTTACTGTGTGCTATACATAAGAAATTTGACAAGTGAGAGAAGACCATACAATACAATACGATACAAAACAATACAATACAATTTATTTTTTTGTATAGCCCAAAATCACACAAGAAGTGCCCTGCCTCTTGACAGCCCCCCAGCCTTGACTCTCTAAGAAGACAAGGAAAAACTCCCAAAAAAAACCCATGTAGGGAAAAAATGGAAGAAACTTTGGGAAAGGCAGTTCAAAAAGAGATCCCTTTCCAGGTAGGTTGGGCGTGCAGTGGGTATCAAAAAGAAGGGGGTCAATACAACACAATACACAGAACAGAACAAATCCTCAATACAGTATAAAAATAAAAATTTTACAAGTACGGAGCAGAATTTAACAGTAGATGATATCCCATAATATGCTTTGGATTTGTTTAGAGTCCTGGAGACCTCAGCCATCAAGCTGCCTCCCTCATTTAGCCATTCCACCGCTGAGTCCCACTGCTGGCCCAGCCAATCCGATGAAAGGACCCCTCTACCCCACGATTCCTGCGATCCTCCATCAAGGATGACTTTACCTTATGCAGGCAAAACAACTTGGCAGGTGGGCCGTGGCATCAAGTGCCACATTTGAGTACTAAGAAGAGAAACAGAATAGGTGAGAGTTAGTAACAAATTATAATTATCATGTTACTTATGTTTTAGTGCTAATGACTAACAACAGAGATGCAGTGTGTACAGCTAATCAGCAGCTCTAGTCATCCATCCATCCATCCATTTTCCAACCCACTGAATCCGAACACAGGGTCACGGGGGTCTGCTGGAGCCAATCCCAGCCAACACAGGGCACAAGGCAGGAACCAATCCCAGGCAGGGTGCCAACCCACCGCAGGACACACACAAACACACCCACACACCAAGCACACACTAGGGCCAATTTAGAAGCGCCAATCCACCTAACCTGCATGTCTTTGGACTGTGGGAGGAAACCGGAGCGCCCGGAAAAAACACACGCAGACACGGGGAGAACATGCAAACTCCACGCAGGGAGGACCCGGGAGTCCCCAGGTCTCCCAACTGCGAGGCAGCAGCGCTACCCACTGCGCCACCGTGCCACCCAGCTCTAGTCAGGATATGCTAAACTAAAGTAGTGAGTCTTCAGCCGGGATTTAAAAGCTGAGACCGAAGGGGCATCTCTTATAGTAGCAGGCAGACCATTCCACAGTTTAGGGGCCCTGTAACTAAAAGCTCGACCTCCCATTGTTATTTCATTAATCCTTGGAACCATAAGCAGACTGGCATCTTGAGATCTTAATGTGTGCTCTGGTTTGTAAGTCATGATAAGTTCAGACAAGTAAGCTGGACCTCGACCATTTAATGCTTTATATGTTAAAAGAAGGATTTTGAAATCTGCCCTAAACTTATCTGGGAGCCAGTGTAAGGATTTAAGAACTGGAGTTATGTGTTCATATTTTCTTGTTCTTGTAATAATTCTTGCAGCAGCATTTTAGATTAACTGGAGGCTGTATAGAGAACAGTTTGAACATCCAGTGAATACCGCATTGCAGTAGTCAATCCTACTAAAAATAAATGCATGAATCCTGTTTATTATTCCATTCAGTCACCAAGCTCATTCAAATAGCTAATAGCTAAGCTGTCCCAATAACTCATCCAGATTCTTTCTTATCCTTTTTTTCCTTTCTTTTTTGTTTTTATTTTATCTTACTTTGCCCTCATTTTATTTTTTCTTATAGGACACTTACTGTCACATGTACCCTGAAACAACTGAAACTGGGTTGTCATCCCTCACCCCCTGGAATTGGTTCTTGAGTGTTATCGCCTGTGCCGGAACCTTTCCCAACACTTGATGCACTGAAGACAGCAAAGAGCATGACTAACTGGCACAACCTGCGAGGAAATGTTAAATTAGTTCCTTACTTACTTCATGTCAGCAAGCTGTACATGTGTGGGTTAGCCATCCCCAAATCAATTTCATCACGCGTATGCTTTTGAGGTTGACGCTGCTGATGCACATTGACCGAAGTTTCTATTTTTGTCGCGTGGTGCATCCCTATGATTTGTACTAGGTTTCATCTTGTTGTGTGAATCTTTCTGATGAGTGACAATGGGCTGAAGCTTCTACACCATCACTGACTTCCTCACCAGCCTTTGAGGATTGCATGGAGAGAACTGGCCTTTGAGGTCTTATGCCAGTTGTCAAGTATCAGTGCCCACACTTTTCTCCTTGTGAAAAAGGTAATTGAGAAGGATTTCATGTGCTCACTTGGATTTTGGCAAAATAGCAAAGTTTACTTAAAGCCAGAAACATGTTCATTATGGACATTAGAAGTTTTAAAGAAAAATATGTCTTGCCCACATCAGGAACCAAACCTAAAGCTTTAGTTTGAAAACACAGCAAGCAGCCAATGTGCCACTACTTAGGGGAGGTCTGTAGCTGTTTTTAGGGATTCTTACATGAAATCGACACCAAAACAAGTTAAGCAGCGGGGTGGGATACACCATCGCAATACAGATAAAGCCCATGTTTACAGTCTGTTTCCACAAGAAACATCGTAGAGTGGGCATCCACAGCTGATTCTAGGAAAAAAATGGCGTCCTGCACAACACAACACAGCGTCAGAAGTCTGCAGTGAAACGAACCCCAAGTTATCGAATCTACATTGTGGCAGACAGAGAAAAGGTGATCAATGGTTTTTCAATATTCCTGGTATGGAAACTTTCTCCCTAACAACATACTCATTTCCTATACAGTACACATAAAAATCATTTCAAATATAAAACAGATATCCTTTCTCGATTAGCGATTTTACTTCTGACTAATTTACCTCAAAGATGTTTAAAAGGAGAAGAACAGAATTGAAGAAGGTTCAAAGCAAAACATAAGACAGGAATAGAAATGTGTATGACTGCAGAGAAAACACTAAACCATGTAAACGATAAAGTAAGTACCTATACCTTCTGTGCAATAAGGGGCACAACTAGCTGTTTTGATCAGACAATGCAACATGTCTTTTTGAGACTCCTTTTCTGCATGTATTTTTTAAAGCAAAATATTCTTAGCAGTCAAAAACTGGACAGTTCTTTGTCAACTTGAGGGTTCGAGAATAAGATTAGGAGCAAGGAATTAAGGCCAGTAATTCTCAACCTGTCTTGACTAAGGAGACACAAACTCAGCAAAATAAAGTTAAACGATCAATAGTGCAACAGGACTGCTACTGTCTTTGGCCATTGATCATCACTACATATGACTTGAGGAATTGTCTCTGTAGCAGATCATTGTCTGAAAAAAAACAAAACAGGAATGCCTCTGTGATTTCGTGCACTGATTGGATGTTGATTTTTCATAATTTCCATAGGAAAAAGGAAAAGAGGAAGGCCTAAGAGGAGGTTTATGGATGTGGTGAGAGAGGACATGCAATTGGTGGGTGTAACAGATGTGGGGAACAGCCTGGACACAGACACGTAGCCATCAGTTTGTACCCAACACACGTTTATTTACACTAATATATACAATATTAAATGCCACACAACCCCAAAACTCCCCCAAAGTCCAGGCCAAACAACACAATGCCTCTCTTCTTCAGGCCGCCTCATGTCTCTCCACCAAGACCTCATCCAACTTCCACCCGATTCCAGCCATCCTGTGAAGGGAGGCAGCCCCTTTTATGAGCACCCGGATGTGCTCCAGGTGTGTTCCGGCAATCTCCCACCGACATGCCCCAGTGTGGCGGAAGTGCCGGCTGCGTACCCAGAAGCACTCCGGGTGTCCCCACTCGTCTTCCCCCCAGCACTTCCTGGTGTGGTGGAAGTGCTGGGGTCCAGGGTTCTCCAGGCATGAGGGCACCCCCTGGCGGTGACCACGGGCCCCTACAGGGTTGAGCTTCCCAGCTCTGTACCCGTGGCCCCCAAAGGAACCAGGGCGGTCGCCCCCTCGTGGTCTAGAGGAGGGGTGAGCCCTCCTCCGGTCTTCCTGGGCATCCTGGCTGGGTGCCACCCCCAGCCACATGCCACACAGAACAGAACAAGATGTAGAGGACAGGAAGATATGGAAGAAGATGATCTACTGAAGCAACCCTTAATGGGAGCAACCGAAAGAAGAAGAAGAAGCATATGTTAAACAGGATAACTTAGCAGGACTCAAAATGTGTTATCACACTACACATTTCCATAAGATTACTGATTATATTGGGACAGTAAGTCAATTTTGAAGATCTTCATGTCTTTTATAAATGTATGATTTGTAGGGTTACTTACATTTACATTTATTTGCTTGGAAGACACTTTTACCCAAAGTGCTTTACAAAAGAGGTAAACATAATCAAGTACCATTAGGCCTGTTTGTTCGGCAAGTGTAACAGGACAGATAACAAAAGTTGATTGCCACAAGTGGTAAAGCATGAATCAGTCACTTTCGCTCACTCAATGCAATATCCTGACATCAACCTCCATAATACATAAACTGTGCCACAAGGACAATAAAACAGAAAAATGTTTGCAGTGCTCAGATGTATATGCAAGCCAAAGTGGCAATCAGACTCAGAAAAAGAGAAACACACAGAGCTGCAGGACAAGACAGTGTAACAGTAGCGGCATGGAGCCACCTCTAACACCCTCAGGTACCACTCTGAACACCAGGTGAAAGTATAACAACTATTTATTTTATACTTTAACTGTGCACCAAGCACCCTCCACTCCACACTCATATAATTACAATAATAAACTCTCACAAACCAATCCTCCTCACCCAGACACTTTGCCCTCCTACCTCCCAGCTCAGCTCAATGTCTGGGCTTTCCCCGGAGTCCTTTATACCCCCTGACCCGGAAGTGGTTCCTGTTCAAACCCCACAAGTCTTTATTCCTTCCGGGTCAGGGTAATCAGTCCTTTTCTTCACCCGAGAGCACATCGTTCCTTCCTGTCACGTGACCGTGACGTACTCCCGGGTTATAGGGCACATAAGAGCCCACGAGCCCCCCTACAGCGACTCCCGGCGGCCCCCAAGGTATCCAGCAGGGCTGTGTATAAACACTACATAATCCATGAGGCCCTGCTGGAACTCGGGGCACGATCATGCTGTCGGGAGAGCTCCTCCTGGCGGCCTGGGGGTGAGGGCCGGAATGGGAAACCGGCAATCCACCACAACAGGTAAAAACAAGATATTTTATTAAAGATTTAAAAGTAAAGAATAAAAACAGGCAGGAGGTCAAATTAAAAGGCAAAGCCTTGAAGTATTGTGACAAGAAGGAGAAGGAATGAGCTTGAACAAGAAAAACAAAATAGTCATGGACCAGTAGATGCCAGTGTATGCAAATGAAGGAATCTAGCAGAAGCGATTAGTGGTGCAGACGAACAGTACTACTGACCAATGGGGTGGACTGACAGGTGAAGAAGAGGAGATATCTTAAGACAGGAAACTGACACAGTACAGCAGAGCCGTGAAGTGGAAGGAAGGGGTGAAGTTCTGCTCAAAAATAGTTGTTTCCCTGTTTCTAGTTATATATTGGTTTTAATCAACAAAGATATAATCTCTTTTAACTAATAATGTACCAGTTCCTCACCTTAAAATCTCTGTTAAGGCAGATGGAGATTGTTTTATTGTCTATAAATATGGTACGGATTCATTAGGTTTGGAAACTTGGCATCAAATTGTCCAGTTTGTAGTGAGACAATGGGGATGATACAAAGTTTTCTCATATAGCATAAATGACATCAGTTTCAATGATGCTGTAATGCATATGATTGATATGAAAAATCCCCCAACCTACACTATTACTGTATTTGCTCCACCAGGATTTTTTACAAATGTATTTAAAGTTTACAGCAATGGTGTATTATTTGCTAAATATGGGGTAAGAGGACATCAGGTTAAAAGATTGTGTTTCACAGGAGCTTTATGCAGAGTTTATTTTCATGTTTATGAATCCTATCACTATTTTTGACTTTGCTCAAACTCAAAATTACTTGCACCAAACATTGCAATCATGAGCACTGTCTTGCTTATCTGATGTGTCAGAATTATACTAAAAAATGGAAAAACATAAGTGCCATATTCAATATGCAGACAATACCAGAGTCAATATTAAAATCAATTAAAAAAATCTGCGACTAAATAAGCACAAAAATATCCAAAGAGCAACAGAGATGCAGTTGTTAAGTATACACAAAAAAATCCCAAAGTGAACAGAGTTATTGTTGCTAAATACACACAACAGCATTCAAAAATTCCCAGATATGCTGTTATTAAACATACCCGAAAACATATTGATGTGAACAGAGGACTTTTGTTCGACATGCACATCAAAAGAGATATTTGCCTTGGTTCTTCTGAAAACCTGCCTTAACCAATGCAAACTTAAGATCGTTAACAAAGCCGGCCTAGACGGCTCGCTCAGATGGTCCTAGGGCACAATGTCAGATCACTGAAATCACGCTATCCCAGTCAGATGGGAGGGCCAGGCATGACCAGCATGTGAAATGGGGACTGAGCTGCAGCCTGAGGTACAACGCTGAGGAGGAAACGGAGCATCAAGTGAAACTTTCAGGGTCACTTTTGGGCCTCTAAACTTTGCAGAATTTATATGTGCTATTTTTGGATTTTTTCCCATTATAAAGCACCATTTTGGAAGGTTTTCTTCTGCAATGTTATTTTGTGGTATTTTTGGACAGTCATGGCCATATTACTTATGCTAGCCAAGGTTCTATTGATATTTTAATTATTCTTTGTTGTATTTTGGAAATTTTAGGGTCATTACAAGTAATTTATGTTGAACATTTCTTAACTTTTTTTTACTTTCTCATATATGAAGTATTGGAATCCTCCAAAAATTCCATTTCCAGATTTTGATGAATTTCAACGTTTTAGACTTCCCTGTGTTGGAAAATACCTTTTTTGAAATTATGTCTCTGTGTGTATGTTGTCACACACACACGTGTTTAGGAGACAACTAAAGGTCTTGAGTACATGTAATTCCACGCCAGACCAGGGGGTGGCGGAGTGCACTAATTCTCCCTCTCGATCTCTTACAGACCATTCTAGGGAAATCCCGCCCGGCTCTGGGGCAGCCAACCACGTCACTTCTGGTTCCAGTCCTGATGACCTCACTTCCTCCACTGGCCTTTAAAGCCACCATCTTCCTTCCAGTTAATCAGTTCTGTTTTAGACTCAATTGTGTGAACATGTCTGTTCTTTTGACAAAGTTTTGCAGCCGGGAAAAATTATACGGGTGGCTGCCCCAAACCTTTTCCATGTCATGGTCGTTTTTATGACAGTGGCGTAGTCGGCAGGATGATAAAAGCCCAGAAGAGAATGGGACCGAACGTGAATCGTGACCAGGTGGGAGAGTACCGGGGCAGAGCTTCCGGGTGGGGGTTTCATCTCGGATTTCGGAAAGAACCGGTGCAGACTCCGGTCTCTTTGTCTAATTCCAGGCCACATAAATTAAATAGTGAGAGTGTTGATGGGACACACAGATGTGGGCTGGTCTCTATGGGGGAAGCGATGGGGACTTATTATGCTCTCTCGGAGGAGAGAGCTGTCCTCCCCGCAGGGGCCAGGACCCCAGAGCAAAGTGGGGATTCCCCAGACCAGCAGGTGAAGAGATTACAGGCATGGAGGCTAGACCCTGAGCGGTCTACTCAAGAGCAGCTTGATGCTCTGTGGGAAACGGTGGCGGGTTGGTTAAAGCCCACTGAGTGCACCACCTTCCAAATTGTGAAAAAGTAGCCTGTTTTATATTAATAAATAATCTGCTGGAACATTTCACCCAGCCGGTCTGGGGAGACGTTTCTAATATGAATGAGCTCATCAAGCTCATCAAATCATCTAGGACAGCCTCACATTTTGGGAGAGCAGAACAGTCCTTTAGCGGACGCTGCGAAGATTACGTCCCTCCTAATCTGCCCTCTGCCCCCATATATCGGAGTTTGCACCGGATTCCCTGATTCTGTGAGCGCAGCCCTCCCAAGGGAGCGAGGTGGAATGTAAATGGAGAGAAGGGGCTGGATTGTGTGCGCTTTCAAACCCCTTGTCAATGGCTCATATGGGAGAAGTAGTTGTAAACGGATTTAAAGTGGAAGCTCTTTTTGATTCTGGCAGCAACATTTCCATTGTTGATCGTGGTTAACCATGACAGTGGTTAAAAATAAAGACCAGTATAACCTGTGTGCACGGGGATATCCGCTTCTATAAGTCTGCCCGATGTTTCATCAGCCAGGGAGGATCAGTTAAAAGAATCACTGTAGTGGTCCTCCCAAATCCACCCATCGCTGTGATTCTTGGGCAGGACTGGTCTGATAGCAAAAGCGGTGAAGTACTGACCCCTCCTAAACCTAACTTGGGCCTAGTAACAAACAGGAATCCTCCGTCACAGGTTGTCTCCACACCGTGTACTCAGCCGGCAGAGAGAGATATGGGAGATCAAGAGGAGGATGGTGAGCTTCCCGGGCCATCGCAGACCGTTGCGTCATCTGTCCGCGTCTCGACGGAGAGTGATGACTCCCCGCCCCTTGAGGTCAGACCAGACCCTTTCTCAAACGTAAGCTTCCAATTTAGACAAATGCCGGCCTCATTTAAAAGGGAACAATGGAATGATGATTCCCTTAAATTTGCAAAGAATGCAGTGGTTCTCGTCAGTGGTCCCACTTATTATTATTGATTTATTATATTGGGTCAGTGAACACACTGGAAGCTGTTGCTAATCCCACGAACTTTCTGGTGGCAGGTTTGTGAGTTAGTGCACGCCCACCTCTTAGGAGGCCATCTGGGTGCTGAGAAAACATTAGAGCGTATTAAGCTCCGATTCTATTGGCCGGGAATTAGCAAGGAGGTTTGCCGCTTCTGTATCTCTTGTCCATAATGTCAGCTGCGGCAAATTCCTAGGAAGGACCGTGCTCCTCTTGTTCCCCTTCCCTTGATTGATGTCCCATTCGAAAGAATAGGGGTTGATATAGTGGGACCCCTGGAACCCTCGTCCCGAGGACATAAATATATATTAGTCCTCGTGGATTATGCAACCCAGTATCCAGAAGCAGTTCCGTTGCACTCAGCTAATTCTAAAGCCATTGCATGGGAACTAGTAGGGGTCTTTGCGCGAGTTGGTATTTCTAAAGAAATCCTTATGGACCAAGGGATGCCGTTTACCTCGGAGACATTCTGGGAAACGGCTAAGTTACTTAAAATAAAGCACTTAAATACTGCTGTGTATCATCCTCAAACCGACGGTGTATGGGAGAGGTTTAATCAGACTCTCAAACAGATGCTTTGCAAGGTGGTCAGCAGGGACGGAAGAAATTGGGATCAACTCCTCCCCCTCATACTCTTTGCCTACAGGGAAGCCTCTCAAGCCTCGACGGGGTTCTCACCCTTTGAATTATTATATGGACAACAACCCCAGGGCATATTGGACATTTTAAAAGAAAGTTGGGAAGGAGAGGCTCTTCCCTCGACTAATATTTTGGAGTACATCGCGCAGTTACGCGATAGATTTGAGAAAATTCAACCTATCTTAAAAAGTCGCATGGAGGAGGCGCAAGCAGCACAGGCCCGCTATTATGACTGTGGCACGACGCTTCGGGAATTCCAACCAGGGGATCGGGTCATGGTGTTGGTTCCCACCTCCCACTCTAAACTACTTGCCCATTGGCAAGGACCATGCGAAGTTAAGGAGAAGAAAGGGCTCATCGACTATTTGGTGAAACAGCCCAATTGTCGACCAAGCAAGCGGGTATATCACGTGAATCTGGTGAAACCGTGGAAGGAAAAGGACCCTAATCCCTCCTCCGGCCAGCCCCACTCATTCTTTGCTCAGACCAACACACTTAACTTCGGCTCTTATTTGAATACCCGACAGAGGCGAGAGCTCGAAGCAGTTATCTTGTCCGTCCCAGAGGTGGTAGATGAAAACCCTGGAAGGACCTCTCTGATTGCCCACGATATTGTGACTGATCCCGGGTTTATAGTCCGAGAGCGCCCCTATCATCTTCCCAAGGCTGAAGTGGAACTGGAAATCCAGCACATGCTGGATCTAGGAGTCATAGAGGAAAGTTATAGTCCCTGGTCCAGTCCAATAATCTTGGTTTCTAAGCCCGATGGGAGCTGGAGGTTTTGCAATGACTTCCGTCGGCTTAATCAAGTCTCACAGTTTGATGCTTATCCGATGCCTCGAGTGGATGACCTCCTTGAGAGGCCTGGACAGGCCGTGCATCTGATCACACTTGACATGACCAAGGGGTACTGGCAGGTTCCTTTAACGGACTCCGCAAAGGTTAAGACCACGTTTAGCACCCCTAATAGGCACTGGCAGTATCGTGTTCTTCCATTCGGGTTACATGGGGCTCCTGCAACTTTCCAGCATCTGGTGGACAAAGTGCTCCGGCCCCATAACACATATAGTACTGCCTGCCTGGATGACATCGTCATCTACTCCAGCACGTGGAAGGAACACCTACAGCACGTCTGAGTGGTATTATGGATGCTGGGTGAAGCCAGTCTTTGGATCAATCCAAAAAAATTTTTTTTTGGGTTGAAAGAAACCAAATATTTGGGTTACCTGGTGGGTCGTGGTACTGTGAAGCCACAGTGCTCTAAAATAGATGCCATTTTGAAATGGCCCCGTCTGCGAACCAAGCGGCAGGTCCAAGCAATTCTCAGTTTAGCCGGGTACTACCGCCGGTTTGTGCCACGCTTTTCGGAGAGAGCTATGCCCTTGAGTGATTTAACAAAGAAGAGGGCTCCCAACGTTGTGGTATGGACCGATACTACAGAAGCTGCATTCAGTGACTTAAAAAGGGCCCTGGGACAAATAATGCTGTAGTATATTTAAGTATATATGACAATTGCTCACTCGGACAATTTGTTTTGGGGGCCCCCAAGCAGGCGGGGGCCCTAAGCTGTAGCTTGTGTAGCTTATACATAAATCCTGCACTGGCCCTGACGCTTCGGACACAGGCCTAGGAGCAGTGCTGAGTCAAAGAGTCGATGGTGCTGAACACCCTGTCATGTTCCTGAGCCGGAAACTGCTGAATCGGGAGACCAGATATGCGGCGGTGGAAAGAGAGGCTCTTGCGATTAAGTGGGCGATTACACAATTGAGGTACTACCTCTTGGGTTGGGAGCTTACACTTGTCACGGACCATGCACCTTTACAGTGGATGGCCCTGCATAAGGAGTCCAACCCTTGAGTCACTAGGTGGTTCCTTGATCTGCAACCTTATGAGTTCTCGCTCGTTCATCAGAAGGGTTCTCTCCACACCAATGTCAATGCTCTCTCTCACATTCACGACCTCTCGGTGCAGGACACCTGACCTGATGGGTCTGAGCTGAGGGTGGGGCCCTGTCACACACACGTGTTTAGGAGACAACTAAAGGTCTTGAGTACATGTAATTCCACGTCGGACCAGGGAGTGGCGAAGTGCACTAATTCTCCTTCACGATCTCCTACAGACCATTCTAGGGAAATCCTGGTGCAGCCAATGAAGTCACTTCCGGTTCCGGTCCTGATGATAATCACTTCCTCCATTGGCCTTTAAAGCTGCTATCTTGCTTCCAGTTAATCAGTTCTGTTTTTGACACAGTTTTGCAGCCAGGAAAATTTATACGGGTGGCTGCCCCAAACCTTTTCCATGTCTTATGGTCATTTTTGTGACAATGTGTATGTAAACACGATAACTTGAGTATGCTTTCACTTAGGTCAACCACATTTTTGCTTCTGTAATTGTAAATCAATGAAGTCCTTAGGACCGAACATTACTCTGTCATAATATTTGCCACTGCTGTGTCATGTGTGTTTTTACTATGTGAATGCATACATATGGCAGAGTGTGATGTTACTGTGGCTATTTTGTATTTAGACATTTGTGATTGTTTACTGGTTAAGAGGGTGTTATGTTTAAGGCAGGATTCCTCTCGGCTTATGTTTAAATTCCCTTTTTATGTATTTTTTGTTCCTGTTGTATCCTTTGTGATACGCAGCCCGGGCACAGACAGACGGACACCGTATTATAGTCCACCACACGTTTATTATTCTCCATATTTACAATAAAGTGCACAACCCAGTGCACAAAGCACCAATCACCCCTTAAAGTCTTGGCCACACAACAATGCCTTTCACAGTCTCTTTGGTCCGCCTCCACTCCTCTCCAACACGCTTCGTCTTCTTCCTCCCGACTCTCGCTCCTCACTGGAGGGAGGCGGCCCCTTTTATATGCCCCGGATGGGCTCCAGGTGCATCCTCAGGACTTCCGTAGCCACACCCCTGTGTGGCGGAAGCTCCCAAGGAGAAGCCGGAAGTCCACCGGGTGCCGTCAAGTCTCTTCCCCCCAGCACTTCCCGGTGTGGCGGAAGTACTGAGGGCCAATGTTCCCAAGGCATCGGGGCGCCCCCTGGCGGTGACCACGGGCCCCTACAGGGTTGAGCTTCTAAGCTCCGTACCCGTGGTCCCCAAAGCCACCAGGGAGGACGCCCCCTCGTGTCCTGGAGGAGGCACAAGCCCTCCTCCACTCCTCCTAGGCGTCCCGGCCGGGCATGGACACCCGCCGGGCACCACAGTGCCCCATCGCCAGCGAAGACCCGTTGGTCCGAGTGACACACCCCGTTAGGGCGGCTCAACCCCGAAGTGGGTCCTACTCTCCGTCCAGGGTCCAATCCAGCACCCTGGAACTCTCTTCTTCGGCACCCCCTCCGAGATCTCCTCGCCCCTCTGCTCAGTGCCGCTCGTGCCTTCGCAGCCTCCGCTGGTTGAGAGGCTGCCCCATCGCCAGCGAAGTGTCGTCCGGCCAGACGGTCCATCTGATGAGGGACGGCTTCCCACGAAGCAGGTCCTACTGCTTGTCCCGGGCCCCATCCTGCAACAGATAGAAACACAGGGGCAGAGCCGCTGCCTGGACACCCTTCTCTGTTGTCCCTTTGTGCCACGTACTGGCAGCGCTCCCCCCTTTTACAAGGACCCCGGAACTTGCCTGTTCGGAACCTTTTCCGCGGGTTGCATGTCCCTCTAGCTGATGGGACCGCCTGCTTTTCTCTCCCTTCCACTGGCTCTGGAGAGTGGCCCTTAACTGGACGTGCGCACCCAGCAGCACATCCTTTCCTGTTGGAGGAATCGGCACTCAGCCCTCGATCCCTCCTTTTCCTCTTGGACGCCCTGACGGTTTGAGTCTGCACATGACAAACGTGCAGCCCCATTCCCGTCTGCGTCCATGCAGAGCGACGGGAGACTGCCGCGGGCTCGGGGCGTTGGGCGCTAGGACCCAGGGCACTTGTCAGCCCCTGTCCGCCCTGTTCTCTCACTGTTACTCCCCTCACCACGCGCGCAGCCTGCCCCGCGGCATCCACTGTCGGAGACCTACCGACACAGTCCCGATCACTAATATCACGGTCCCCATCGGTAGAATCTCCCTTTCTTTGTACGGGGGCGGTCTTGCTTACTGTTCCCGCAGCGTCCCTCCGGCTGAAGCCTCCAGCGCCGTGCCGATCCGTCCACTGTCGCAGTGACGTCAGGGTCGCGGCCGCCTTCATCTCCAGCCCCTGCAATCGGCCTTGGAGGACGCGCAACACCTGGAATAACGACGCCGCGGGCTGGAGGCATTCCTCCAACTCACACAGCGCCGCGAGCAAAGACAGATTGCCAGTCGGCGGTTGCCTTACCTTTTTTTCAGGCAAATCCGCCGGCTGCTCTCTGGGGGTCCTTCCAACCGGCCCCGTCGGGTCCTTTCTCAGCCTGGGATTGACATTCCTTGTGCCCGCCTCCATCCAATCAGCGGCGGACACGTCAGACACACCGCCCAATCCTGAGCCAGTCTCTGGGAGCGGCTTCCGGTCCGCGGCCATTTTGGCTCTGTTTCCTCGTCTCCTGATGCGGCGACGTGCCTTCCTGGCTTCCAGCAGCGGCTGCTGCTTATCGAGCTGCAGCGGCTCCTCTCTCGTGGCACTGCTTACTGCCACCTCGGCGCCGTCGACAGCCTGAGGCACGGCCTCCCGTTGCCACTGACGCAGTCCCAAGTAGTCCCTGCCTGCAACAGAAAAGGTAAACTTGCCCCCTCGGGGCCTGTCGCCATTGGGCAGGGCACTCACCTCCTGGGACTCGCCTTCTTGTATCGCCGTCCTCGCTGTGCTGCCGAACCGGACGTCTTCGGTGACAGTGTGCCTGCTGGAGCCCGCTGCACTCCGGCAACGTCCTTGTTCTTCTCTCCGCACCAGGAGAACATGGCCATTTAAGGAACCGGTAGCGAACCATGAGGTGAATCGCTCACGCGGGGTTGTGCCTGTGTCGCTCCCGCGGCGCGTGTGGGGGTGCCGCTGCTGCGCCGGGCTGCTCACAGAATGTTTGTTAAATACAGGTCCGCACCTTGTGCCAGGTGCAGCATCCTGCCGACTACGCCACTGTGATACGCAGCCCGGGCACAGACAGACGGACACCGTATTATAGTCCACCACACGTTTATTATTCTCCATATTTACAATAAAGTGCACAACCCAGTGCACAAAGCCCCAATCACCCCTTAAAGTCTTGGCCACACAACAATGCCTTTCACAGTCTCTTTGGTCCGCCTCCACTCCTCTCCAACACGCTTCGTCTTCTTCCTCCCAACTCTCGCTCCTCACTGGAGGGAGGCGGCCCCTTTTATATGCCCCGGATGGGCTCCAGGTGCATCCTCAGGACTTCCGTAGCCACACTCCTGTGTGGCGGAAGCTCCCAAGGAGAAGCCGGAAGTCCACCAGGTGCCCTCAAGTCTCTTCCCCCCAGCACTTCCCGGTGTGGCGGAAGTACTGAGGGCCAATGTTCCCAAGGCATCGGGGCGCCCCCTGGCGGTGACCACGGGCCCCTACAGGGTTGAGCTTCTAAGCTCTGTACCCGTGGTCCCCAAAGCCACCAGGGAGGACGCTCCCTCGTGTCCTGGAGGAGGCACAAGCCCTCCTCCACTCCTCCTAGGCGTCCCGGCCGGGCATGGACACCCGCCGGGCACCACACCTTTAAACATTATCATTTAAGTTATTTATCTTTATTATTTGTATAATTATGTAGTATTTTGTCACTTGTGATTGTTATTCAGCTTTTATGTAATGAGCATATGTTCTGTCTTTTCCTTTGTGTTTTGCGGGTGGTTCCCCAAGAGACGGGACCACCTGTCAATCTCTGTTGAGAGACTACTCCTAGCCCCATAAAGGCTAATGGGAATTCCAGTCCCTCTGCAGTACATTGTATGCGCTTGGTTGTTAGTGAGTTCTCCTCTTTATATTTGGTGTTATCCTCTCAATTTACTGACTTTTTGATTTAACACTTCTTTGCTTTTGGTTTATAATTTCTTGTATTGTGACTTTGTGTGCTCAAAATTGATTTGTAGGCAACTCATTTGTCCCTGTTTTTGCTCTTTTGAACTTTTCTTTGTTTTTTGCTATTTTTTTGTAAATAAATTTCTTGTTTTAAAGATTTTTGTTACCTTGCTCTATATTAGTCACATATTGACAGTTTTCCTCTCCCTAGTGGGACATGTTGTGCATATTTTGGGACATTTCAGAGGATATTTTGAAGTTTAAGAATTGAACACATTTTAGCCTGGTGTAGGCCCAACCAAGGCCAATCTAATAGAAGCTAGGCTGACTTTTGGTTCACCTCCTCCGGGCAGGTTGATGGTATTCAGGCCTTCTTTCTGGGATATTTTGAAAGGCCTTACACCTCTTTGGCTATTTCTGGCAAATTAATCACAATGGAGAGAGTGAAGTTTGGAAAGAAAAAAAAAAAATTCTTTGGTTTAACCGTATGAGAAATCTTAAATATTTTGCCAGTTTTTCCCCAATCAACTTTAATGGTTGAAACCTGCCTAGTGATTTGTATCTTCAGTCTCCTTAAAGAAGTTCATGTGGTGAGCAGGAATTCTAAACATGCGACATGTGTTTAAGGTCTTCCAAAGACCAACAAAAGCAGGCTAGGCTAGGACTGTGGCTCACCTCAGTCTAGCCAATCCCACAACTACTATGGCATTTTTAATTACTATAAAAAAAACTTTTATACAGTAATAAGTAAAGATATAGCTTTTATTATTAGGCATAAAGAAAAGATGGCTAAACCTTCACAGGGTATGAAGTAATGATGGCCAGTTTTGGTCGAGTGATGGACATTAAGTAATGGTGGGAAGGAACTAGAAGGAGGAGAGTGTTTTGAATAGATGATAAGAAATATAATATAAACCCATGCACTTCCTAGTTGAAGCACCATGGTCAAGTCTCTTTTTTACATTGCTGAGAAATAAAGATTTTTTTGTGCACTTCCATCTGCCTTCTTACAAGAGAGAACTCCACAAAAACAACTACCTGCTGAGATCACCTTGGCTGACACTGGCTTAGCAGGAAAAACTGGTTTAATGGTTCAAAATACAAAGAAGGGTCTCGGAATATATCATGATCTTATACAAAGTGAGGCGATGATCGGAAACTCCAGGCTTGTAGACAGAAGGACAGCAAATAATCTTTATATTTGAAGGATGTACTTAGAAAAAGAGAAAAATAGAGCAAAAATACTCAAAATAGCAAAAAAGGATTAGTCTAAAAAGGCAGACAAGTCCCATTATGTAATCTGAAAGCAAAATCCAATAACAGAAGAAAAAAAATAGAAACAACTCAAACTAAAACAGCAATACTTACAAAACGTCTTAGAACTCAGAGAAGCACTGGCTGGGCCTTGTGCTGGCCACCACATAAAGGACGGAGGACCTCGCAGTAATGACATCAGAGTGGCACTGCCTCCTGGGGCTTCACCCACAAAACACATTGAATACAAGCAGATTTAAAAAGGCAGTACAACATTACAAAATTGGCAAACTAGAATACCAGGCATGACACACTATTTCTGTTGTATATGTTACCAAGTTGTCCCTATGCCCAAATTGTCTAGGTTTATAGGGTCATCACTGTCACGTGTACAGAGTACAGAAAAATTCTGACTTTTGTGTGCTAATCAACATGCAACACATCGCCATTCTCTGGGACCACAATCAGTGAACATAACTACCTTACCTCAAAACGACGGCCTTCCTTGCTAGATAAATCTCAGAACACAGACAGACCACAATAATAAGAAAATAGTAAATCAAGAGCTGTTCAAAAATTATTTATTTTCAAACTTTCAAGGTTTATATAGACAAATCTTTGAAGTCAAAGTAATGCCAAAAACAGAAAACTACAGTTAAAGAGCAACATAGAATACAAACATAATGAAAAGTAAGAGAGACCTGAAGTCCTGTAAAAGTTGTGACTTCCATGGAACGTGTTCTCAATGAACTGTTGGAATGTGGGAGGTTGAGGGCTCCTGGCTGGCTGTGGACTGTGAGGAAAGGTGGTGGGATGCGGGAACCGGGCTCGGTGTTGGACCATACGGAGGCTGAATGATGGTGGTTGGAACAGAAGCCAAAAGAAGGTTGACTGCAATTGCTGTGGGTCTCAGCCCTGTTGAATGGACCCGTATGGGTACGGAAGGGAGACAAGTGAGTGGAGCATTAGGACGTATCGAGAGATGACTGTGTTTGTGGTTTTATTCCTAGTTTTTTCTACATGTGGAAGGATTATTTATTGATTTGTTTAATTTTCTACACTTCCCTGTTTTCATTGGATTATCTGTGGATTATTTACTGCTGGTGCTACACCGCATTTTTGAACACTGTTTTGATTTGTTTGCATAAAACTGCACAATGCACTTTTCACCTACCTTGACGTTGTGCATCATCATTGCACCAGTCTATCCATCCATCCATCCATCCATTATCCAACCCGTTATATCCTAACTACAGGGTCATGGGGGTCTGCGGGAGCCAATCCCAGCCAACACAGGGCGCAAGGCAGGAAACAAACCCCGGCAGCCCACCACAGTGCACCAGTCTATCCTGGTCATAACTATTGATAACCCAGGTTCAAGGAGATGCCAATGGTGAGGACAACCCGGCATCACTCTGCTATACTGCATATAATCCGTTGTGAGCTCCAGTCAGGCTGTGCTGGAGGAGTCAAACCATCTAGCAATTTGGGGAACTCCTAATATTTTAACAGCAATTCTCCAATGCCTTGTACTGTTCAGTTTAGGACTTTTTTTCCTGGCCACTATAGCCATGAAATTAATTAAGGGATCTGAGTTATATTATATTTGCAAATGTGTTCAGCAAGTGCTCTGCATCTGGAAATGGAAATCCACATGACAATGAATTGACCTGGAACTTAGAATAAGCTGCAGTTCTCAGAAAAGTGGGAAGAATAGACAAAGCACATTGCTTTCACTTGGAGTCCAGACTATCCTGTATTTCTCCAGGCCACCAGTAGGGGGCACTTTTGCCTTGGTTATAAGACAATTTTATTCCGGCACAGTGTACTCTTTATGAATGTACGCTCAAGGCTGCTCAAGATTTTCCTTCTTGGCTTTGTGCCTTGTCCACACAGAAACATGATGCACCTCCAGATGCAATAGTGGCAACTCACATTACACCATTTACATTTACTTTATTTCATATTGATTCAAGTTTATGAAAGAAAAAGCTGGGGCCGAACAGGAATTTTGCAAGGTGTATAGGAGTTTCTCGGGAGGTGACATTGGTTCATTCTTTTTATGTCACAGACTTCTTCCATTGTTGTGTCTGCTGATTCGTAGCATATTTCATTAGCCCACATTGTAAAATGTCACTTGTCTTCACTGTTTCTTTTCTTTCCATTTCAACTTTCACTGTAACACAAGTCACCATAAAGTAGAGGTTAGTGCTGTCGTTTCACAACTCCAGGGTTTAGGTTTAATTCCTGACACAATGAGGAGTTTGCATGTTCTTTCTATGTCTGAATGGCCACACTAGTTTTCTCCCACATTTCAAAGACATGCAGGTTAGGTCAACTGGAGGTTCTAAACTGGTGTGGTGTGGGGGGTTGTGTGATGTATGTGCAGTAGTTACTGCCTTGTGCTCATATCTGGCATTTTAGGCTCAGTAACCTTGTAATTGCAAAGACCGAATCCAGAAAATCGATGGTTGGCCACAAAAGTTTCCATCCTCCTTTCCTTGCCTTGGTGTGAAATCATATTTAGTTATTTTCATTGTGAACCTTCTTAGTGGATCAAATTACAGTTGATGTTACCTTGTCACCGGAAACCCACTTAATTATGTAACACATATTACAGCACCCGTCCTGCCTCATGAAATAACGGAACAAAAAAACACCCCTAACACTTTATAACCTATTGTTTACATCCTCAAATATTGTGATTACTTAACTGGAGGATGTGGTTTATGCCCAAGGTCATTAAATGCTGTGCTTCATAACTGCTCTTTATAGCAACAACTGCCCTGACCTCAGTCTGTTTGTTTGTCTTACATCATATTAGTTTACACTTTGGTGACCTTCATCAAATAAAACTTCATATACAGCATATTGAATCATTTCCTAGCTCTTGGGGTCAGTGATCTTTATCAACTCATTCTTCTTGCAGTGAGTTTTCCCTGTCCATATTGTGTTGTTCTCTTGAAATGACTGCATAGTTTTCCTCCAATTCATCTTCGCTCTTCGTCTCTCATTTTCACTCACTTGCTTCAACTATTACTCATTTCATTTGCATTTTACACCCTTGTATTAAATGACTTGACAAAAGAAGTGAAATAGAGATTTGAATGTGCTTACTGTGTATTATCCTGCTTAGTTTGGGCATTGCATGCAAAGCTGAGTGAATTTTTCAGCAATTATTGTAACTAAATGAATGGGACACACAGAGCCCCAAACTCTGCAATCGAGTACTTGCCACAGTGACACTCTGAAGGGTCAGATGAGAGATGGGGTCTCTGGGGGAATATTTAAGAAAAATACAGGCTGGCAAAAGAAGATCGCTAGGTGAGTTAAGAGGGTGACATGAATTAAATCCCTTTGAAGCCTCAGACAAAGACAAACAGAGAGCCACAATGTGTGAGAGTGCACATAACGGCACACTTGGGTGCTTTACATGCAGCAGGATGGAAAAATGGCAAGGCCAAAGAATTAACAGCAGAAACAAAATGATGTTTTTGGGGAAAAGTGAGAGAAATCAGAGTTCAGGCAGAGTGTCAACAACCAACATAAACACAGGAAACTCAATTATCAAATTTCAAAGCACTAAATAAAAATCAAAACCAGAACATCTTAAACCTGTCAGTAATTCTTTTGGTAATTAAGTCTATCAAAATTGCTACAAGTTTCAAGTTTGATCAAAAACCTTGGATGCCATCATTTTAAATAGCTGGGATGTAATGATGTCATTCATGTCACATGAAACAATGTGGCTGCCACCATGACAATCAGCCCGAAAATGGTTTCACCCATAAGGAACAACGAAACACAAAATGACGTCAGTCTGATGCTAATTAACACTGAACACTGGAGTGCCACAGGGTTGTGTACTGAGCCCTTTCCTTTACTCCCTCTTCACAAATGACTGCAAACCTACCCATGATACTAACATTATAATAAAGTTTGCAGATGACACCACTGTGATAGGCCTGATCTCCAATAATGACGAAGCAGTCTATAGTTGGAGCCATTGCACTTAATACCAAGAAAACAAAGGAACTGATTCTGGACTTCAGGAGACTGAACTAGAGCGGTTACCATCCCATCAGCATTAATGGCGAGAGGGTAGAGACAGTTCAGAGTTTTTGATTCTTGAGAGTCCACATCAGCCAGGACCTGTCGTGGACAACAAACACGACAGCAATGGCCAAGAAAGGTCTTCAGAGACTTCACTTTCTAATGATGCTGAAGAAAGCACAACTCTCACAACAGCTGCTGGCTAACTTTTGCAGGTGCACCATAGAATCTGTCATCACGTACTGCATTACAGCGTAGTACTCTGGCTATACCTCTGAGAACAGGAAGATCCTCCAATGTATCAACATGGCTCAGAGAATTACTGGCACTCAGCTACTATTACTGGAAGATATCTTCACTACCCTCTGCAGCAGGAAAGCAAAGAACATTTATAGAGATCCAACCCACTCCAGCCATAGCATTTTTATTCCTCTGCCCTCTGGCAAGTGCTTCAGAGCCCTGCATGCCTGTACTACCAAGCTGACGAACAGCTTAACCCAAAAGCAATCATTCTATTAAATGCACTGCAGTCACTGCCCCTTCCTATAATAGAAACCACCACTGATTGAACTGAACATCTGCATCAACCACACATAGTCACACACTTATACATGACCCATATGAACTCATGACCATTAAATTGACAGCAACCTTCACTGTGACTTCATTTATTTGTGCTTACATGTTTACCATTACTTTTACTCTGTGTATATTTGGAACTGTTAATTTGTGACAGACGGGTATGAGCAAGAGTGAAAGGGAAGGTCTACAGGATGGTAGTGAGACCAGCTATGTTATATGGGTTAGTGACAGTGGCACTGACCAGAAAGCAGGAGACAGAGCTGGAGGTAGCAGAGTTGAAGATGCTAAGATCTACACTGGGTGTGACGAGGATGGATAGGATTAGAAATGAGTACATTAGAGGGTCAGCTCAAGTTGGACGGTTGGGAGACAAAGTCACAGAGGCGAGATTGTGTTGGTTTGGACATGTGCAGAGGAGAGATGCTGGGTATATTGGGAGAAGGATGCTAAGGATAGAGCTACCAGGGAATAAGAAAAGAGGAAGGCCTACGAGAAGGTTTATGGATGTGGTGAGAGATGACATACAGATGATGGGTGTAACAGAACAAGATGCAGAGGACAGAAAGATATGCTGTGGCAACCCCTAATGGGAGCAGCCAAAAGAAGAAGATATTTGGAACAGATCATAGTAACTGTGGTTCTCATAGTTTAATGTTTACTTAGTTTATTATCTACTCTTATATACTATTATCTAAGGCATCTATAGGCTTAATCCAAATGATATTTTATTGTATTGTACACTGATAATAACAGAATCTTGCATCTTGCATCACTTGCATAAAAAAGTTACAATTTATTACACTTTTGGATACTGTTAGGATTTGCTTACTTCATAGCTGCATTTGTCCAAGGCTTTCAGGCAGTAAGTAGGATGTGTATGCAAGTAATTCCTCGGTCCAAGTATCTTTGATATAAAAGTTAATAGTAAAATTCAAAGCAAAAACAGCTCACACAAAAATAAAGAGAAAAGCTGATAATACCAAAAAAGGAAAAGTTCTTATATAAGACGCTCAAGACTTAGGTATCTTGTTACATTTCCTTAAGTTCCTATCCTATGGTTATATTTCAGCCAGGACTGGCTGGGGTTCAAATTAATTTTTTATATCTGTTTTGTGCATTCTTGATTCTTTAATTTATGCTAGTATTACTTTTGTTAATAATGTGCATTATTCTTTGTTATTGATTTTGTCTTTGTGTGTAAGCTGTCTGTGCTATGGTCCCTGTCTTTTGTGGGTGGAACCAACACCAACAGGAACTGCTTGATCAACATCAGCCTTCTCCAAAAAGCTCGGACCTGCAAAATCCTGGCCAGTCAAGCCCCTTTTACTTCAGATCTTCTTTAACTTTACCCATCCACCTCCCCCACACTTTCTCTTCCCCTGTACTTCCATTCCCATCACTCTTTTACCCACATATTCATTGTCTCTCCTCATCACATGTCCATACCACTTCAACCTACTTTTCTGAACTTTCTTGGATATCTCTCCCATTTTGTTTTACCTCTGATTGTCTCATTTCTTATTTAATTCTTCTTTGTAATTCTACCCATCCATCTCAACATTCTCATCTCTGCCATATATAACTTCTCCTGTGCTCCATTTACTTCCCATGTCTTAGCTCCATAAATCATTGCTGGACTTACCGCTGTCTTACCTTTAACGTTTGCCTTAATTTTTCAATCACACAATACACCTGATGCCTTCTTCCAATTGTTCCATCCACACTGCACTCTATAGGTTATATGAATAATCTGAATTTTCCATCTCAGGCTACCACTAATATTACATATTTAAATGTATCCACTCTTTTCAATAGCTCTCCTTGCAGGCTAACTTCTGAATCCTGATCATTATTCAACCTTATATATTCCATCTTATTCCTATTGTTCTCCAAGCCCTTCTTCATTCTTCCAACTTCATCTCCACTACACAATGTCATAAACAAAAAGCATGAATCAGGGGGACAAAAATAAAGCTCCACCTATTAAATGAAAATACACCCCAATGAAGGAGAAGAAGGCTGTGCCATGGCGCCTCCTACTTTTAAAGAAGGTTAAGTTGGATTAAGAAGAATGGACTCTTTAAATTCCATGGCCATCTCTCTATCAGTTACACTGAAGCAAAGCTTGCTGTATTGACATTGATTTGGATTGTTCAGGTAGTATGTTTTCCTCTAGTTTTGACATCTAGTATTTAATGACTGGCTTCTTTGCATATAAATATAATTAATGATTAAATTAAAGTTTGAATATTAAAAACAGAAACAAATATTACTGCCATAATATCCTTGTTCAAATGATTTATTATTTGTTTAGTTCTTTCAAAGGTAGTGACCAAAAAAATAAAGGATAAACGTAAACAGGCCATGTTGGGGTATGTCTTGCTTGTTTGTTCAAGTTCTTACTGTGCTCATTCTCTAAGATTTGTGCAGACCTTTCAATTGTATAAATCGGGGAAGTCCCCACAGGAGGGCAGCTCTTGAAGTGGCTCTTGGCCTTAGCTAAGGCAGTTGAAAATGTAGCCATTTCAGGAGTAGCAACTTGGGCATCCCAAAAGGAGTACAGTTTGGGAAAAGAGCATCTCCTGGCCCTTGCTAAGGTTTTGATGCTGAAGTAGTCTGTCTGGGTCCTTGCTAACATGTATTGAAGCTTAGGTAGCCAGCCTTGGCCATTGCTTAGATATTGAAAATGTCAGTGTAGTTTGGACGAATGCCTAAAATGGACACTGACATCTGTATTTTTAAACAGAAATGTAGAAGTGTGGATATAGCCTCAAGCACAAGCGTTGTAATTAGAAGAAGATAACACTGCAAACGCCATGACAAAGCAGGAGCCAGCCGTCTTTGAATCTGGGAATGATACTCTTATATTCCCAGATGATTGCAAGCCAGGTTATAAGAGTGCAAAATTGGACTATTAGAAATTAAAATTCTATTATGTGGGACTTGCAGCTACTTAAAATATCATGTTTTGCCTCACACTCATTTAAAATTATATAAAATTATTGAAAAATTTCAAGGCAGTATAATCACATAGTTATGAACAACTTCTGATAGTTTCCTATCCCTGGTGACTGTTATGTGCTTGTGTTTAATCGGACTCTTATGACTTACTGCTACTTCCATATTTAATGCACAGTGGTGGGGAGCTGTGGCCCTGGCAACATCATGTGCAAGGAAGGAACCAGCTGGGACAGGATGCCAGTCCATTGTGGGGAATACTTATATACACACATCCACACTAGTGCAGACCGGTAAAATGACAATGTGCCAGTCAGTGTCACTGCATGACTTGGAATTGTGAGAGGAAACTGGCATTCAAGGCGGAAGCAGATGCAGACATGGGACACAAAATGGGATTCAAGTGACAATGCCACATGCTGCTGTGCAGACAATGTAAATTGTTTGATTCAAAGCTGTAAGATAAGAATTCAATTGCAGGCTATTATTGGAAATACAGTACTACACACTCTTATACAGTATTATTCTAGACTGAATGGTTGAAGCTTTCAATTACGTTTATTCGAGCTTTGTAGCCTAGAGAGCCAGTCAGGGGATTGTTATGTCAATTTGGTGTGAGTAGGGATGTTGGTTTGTTTGTTGGGGTTGTGGTTTTTAATCCATCCATCTGTGCACCCATCCATCCATCATTCCCATTTTCTGAGTTCCTCAAATCAATTGCTGGTCCCAGGAGGCCACAGGTTATGGATGTAAGTGATGTTTTTTGTGAGTAGTTCAAGAGCTTCAGTGGAGATGGCATATGATTTGCTGTGGGCTTGTTTTCAAACAGCAGACTTGGGATGATTACACCCTCTAATATCACAAGCATTTTGGAATTCTTAACAATATAAATATACCTGTGTATCCTTCTGGTATATGTATATTAAAACAGACTGGAAATACTTTAAATATCAGCTACTGTATATTCCATTTGGTCTATTCTGAAGACGTGAACATCAAAACAGGATCTTTCAAGTAACTTTGAACCTTTACTGATGTTATTAGCACAGAAACACAGCTTCACAGTGGTCATAAAAATAATAAATGAAAAGAATAACAAAGAAAATAAACCACCAGCAAGCAGCTTTGACCAAGGACCAGACAGCGTGACAAAACCTTAATACTTAAATGGGAGTTTATTATAAAACCAAATAATACATATAAACACATATTTACAAGATAAATTTGCAAGATGTACAAGATTTTATAAACATCAAAAACTGATAATTCCCAAACGTGAATTTGCATTAAATACTCAAATCCATCCCCCATTCATTACTGAAAACACAACATTTCATTTCCAGAGAATGTAGATTGTATACATGGTTATCAGTTTCTTTTAGTCCTCTGACCTCAGACACTAAAATTGTAGGCAGACATTGAGGTGGCAGCAACAAGAATTCAAATAGACCTGGTCAACATTCAGAACTGGGCAAACACCTGGAAAATGCAGTTTACGAGTACTACATGTCAGGAAAAGGAACGTCAGTTATAAGTACAAGATGGGAGGCACTGTCAAACAGGAAGCAAACTCTGAAAAGGATTTATGGGTATATGTCGACATAACATTTTCATCGAGTAAGCAATGCACAGAAGCAATTAAAAAGGCAAAGGAAATGTTAGGTTTGTAAAGAAGAAACAAGACAAAGTTAAAGAGTTGGGGAGCACCACCCTGAGTGAACCCAGCCTGTTAATTGACAACAAGCAACACAATGTGGAGATGTCTTTTCAAACAATAGTTCAAGACAGAACTGAAGTAGGTTGGTGGCCATCTTGATTATATAGGTCTTGGACAGGAGGGTCCAGGAGGGCGGACAATGGAAGTAACGTCAGCACTGGAGTGGCAGTTAGGCTTCCGTTCTGCAGCGGGAGGAAGATAGAAGGTATTAAACCACAGTGCCAACCCCTGGCTTGACAGTTTATTACCATCACCTGACCCCCTAAGTTGCCCCCCATGCACACACATGTGACAGGTTATATTGTAAAAGGTGTTGAATTTAAGTCAAGGGTCGTTATGCTCAAACTATGTAATATACTAGAAAGACCGCATCTGGAGTTATGTGTGTAGTTCTGGTCAAAATGTTACAAGAAAGACATAGCAGCACTTGAAGCTGTGCAGAGGAGAGCAACCAGGTGCATCCCAGGACTTAAGGACATGTCCTACTATGACAGACTCAGAGAATTAAACCTGGTAGTCTTGAGCAGAGACAACTTTTTGGGGACCTAAACCAGGTCTTCACAATCCTCAAAGGTACCGATAAAATGAATCTAGCAACATTCATTCGGCTTAAGGGTGAATCATGTACTCAAGGACATTAGTGGAAATTAAGGGGAAGTGCATTTAAAACTGATGCCAGGATGCACTTCTTTATGCAAACAGCTATGGGACTCTGAAACAAACTACTGAGACATGTACTTGAAGCAGAAACCTTAACAACCTTAGGAAGAATCTGGATGAGATGTTGGGACAGCTTACTTATTAGCTAAACAAACAGGCTTGATGGACTGAATGATCTCCTCTCGTTTGTCAACTCTCTTATGTTCTTATGTATTTCTTTTGCTTTTAAGACCAGCAATCCAGCCTGTGTAGTGAGGCACTGCAGTTTGCCAAACACACAAAAGCTAGCCACGTGCACTTTGACCCACTGATGTCAGGGTGGAGCAGTGCCTGATCAAGTCACACCTACGGTACAATTCATCACCTACTCCCTCATACTTACAAGATCTCCTCCAAGATTATACACCATCTTGTTTACTTTGCTGCTCATCTTCTGGTCTTCTTGTCACTCTTCCATGGACATTTGGATTTTTAGTTACACAGCTCTTAACAGTTCCACTTCCTCTTCATATTCGATCTGTTGATTCCATTTCTCTCTTTAAAGCAAAAACAGCCTAAAACTCACCTCTATAGACTTGCCTTCTGTAACCATGATAAAAAATATATTTTGCTAATTATGACTAGTGAGGTTTAATTTGTGTGTTTTATTTTAGTGTTTCTATTTAGATTGACTTTTTACAGTGAATAAAATATGTGACTAAGATTGTAACTACAGTATATTATAGAGCTCATAAGGGAAGGGTGACATTGTCTGTGAAATGTTGTGTAACCAGAACAGCAGACAGGTGCAAATGAGCTCATTAGATCACGAGGAGCCACATGACCAATGAGTCACATGTTTACTAAGAAAAATGGAACAGTGGAATGACAAACGTGCAGTAAAAGAATAGATAGATAGATAGATAGATAGATAGATAGATAGATAGATAGATAGATAGATAGATAGATAGATAGATAGATAGATAGATAGATAGATAGTGTCGCAGGAGGCTGGGGGACAGACCTGGCCGGGACGCCTGGAAGGACCAGGAGGTGGTGTATTCATCCTCTGGGCCACGAGGGGGCAACCGCCCTGGATCAGGAGAGGACCACGGGAGAGGAGCAAGGAGGCTCAAGCCCATTGGGGCCCGTGGCCACCACCAGGGGGCGCCCCGTACCTCAGGGAGCCTGGGGAACGTGTACTTCCGCCACACCTGGAAAGATGGAGGATGATCCTGCAAGGGATCAAGCACCTGGAGCACAGATTAAAAGGGGCCGCCTCCCTCCAATCAGGGAGCTGGAGTCGGGAGTGGGAGCAGGACGAAACTCCCGTGGAGAGAGGAAAAGTGGCCCATGGACAGAGAGACAGAAGCCCAGAGGAAAGGTGATTGGTGCGAGGAGCACAGTGTGTTGTGCGGGACTGTGTATGGTGTAGAGAAAGAAAAATAAATGTGTCTGTTTTATAAAGATGCGGTGTCTGTCTGATGGTGTCTGGGCATATCGCTAGCATAGATAGGTAGGTAGGTAGGTAGGTAGGTAGGTAGGTAGACAGACAGACAGACAGACAGACAGACAGACAGACAGACAGACAGACAGACAGATAGATAGATAGATAGATAGATACTTTATTAATCCCAAGGGGAAATTCACAAACTCAGCAGCAGCATATTGATAAAAAACAATATCAAATTAAAGAGTGATAAAAATGCAGGTATAACAGACAATAACTTTGTATTATGTTAATGTTTAACCCCCCGAGTGGAACTGAAGAGTCGCATAGTGTGGGGGAGGAACAATCTCCTCAGTCTGTTGCTGAAGCTGCTCCTCTGTCTGGAGATGACACTGTTTAGTGGATGCAGTGGATTCTCCATGATTGACAGGAGCCTGCTCAGCGCTCAGCTCTCCGCCACAGATGTCAAACTGTCCAGCTATGTAAAAAGAATGTAAAAATGTTATGTAAAAAGAAATGCAAGAAAATGTATCATTACCATTGGAATGTATATTTTAAAGGTTGGATAATCTAACCAGTGTGTATGTGCTTGTAAGAAGATATAAATCAGAGGCTTGGGACTTTAAGTTTAATAGGTTTCATAGATGGCTAAAAGAAACCTAACTAACACACCATGGTTATTTGTAAGTTGTTGAATTTCTGCTGATGTAACATCTTACATAAAGTAGCAATTAAAAGCACCCTACAAAGGAAAGGATTTTAAAAAGCATTTTCAGAGACATCACAACTGCCCAAGTGAGAGAGAAGTCAACAACTCAGTCACAAGCATTCATATCTGGGTTAAGAAGACAAAAACTGCAACAACAAAAAAGCTACGGACACCACTTGACATAAGGTTTTTTCAGGTTTTGTTTTTCATATTTAACATTTATGCCTGTTTTTTCTGCAAATAAACAAAAGTAATAATTGAATGTTTGAGTACTGTATTACTTAGTTGGAAGTTGTTTACTGACATTAAGCAGTGACTGGTGAGTGTAAATATAATGAACTGTGTTCATTTACATTATGTGCTGTCAGGGGTAGTGATCTGAGTGCAGACAGCCATGCCTGTAACTCGGTAAGGAAAGACTATAAAGTAAGACCTTGGGGTCTTTTAGAATAATTCCATAGCCCTTCCAAAGGTTGTTATCCACATCTGTGACTACTGAGAGTAGCACAGCCCCTAAGTCAGATGCTGGCCTTTGCTAAGGTATTCTGAAGTGTAGCCCTTTCAGGGGAAGCAATCTGAAAATGTGACATGTGAGTCGCTGACTTGCACCCCAAACACAAGGCTGAGTCTCAGAACATTAGCAAAACCAGCTTTATTCTACTTGAAACAGGAACAGTACAGTCATTTATTGCGGTCATTTAGAGCTACCACACTCCCATACAAAGACACAGCAAACAGGCATAGTTGGGGCCAGGTCAGTGGCCAAGTTGTGTTAAGTTGTGTTGTTCCCTGCATTTACAATGTTCCTTGCGTCACCCATCAGCCACAGGCACATATAGTGCGATCTCAATTGGCTTGTAGTTGTTTCCGCAGCTCTGTACTGCTGCGTTGCGAACCTGTGGTTGCCTCGGCAATGGAGAAACAGTCCTCCACAGACGCAACAGGCGTGCTTCGGCGTACTATCCTGTTATTTCTAAAAGAGTTCAGAAACCTCACACAATGGACAGACACCTTGAATCCCAGCAGGAGTGTGGCCCATGAATGGAGCGGAGCAGCTTCTAGCCCCTGTTATGGTATGGAAACTGAAGTAGCTGGCTTAGGCCATTGTTAATGTGTTGGAGACCTCCTGTGAGAATAAAGTGCTATTGATCTTTAAGTGTGCAGGGTGTTGGGCTGAGTACACTGTGTCTGTGGTGAGTGAAGGTCACATAGTAAGTGCTGTAGGATGTGCGTGTGAATCACAGGTAATAATGATGAATCAGGCGCCGCAGAGAGTCGCAGCCTTTTCAGCAGCTCCGTGTACGATTTTATTTTTCTACTTTTATTTTTCTACTTTATTTTTCTCTTTTTTTATTGATCACTCCTATCACTTTATTTTATGCGGATTCGTTCCCTGGACACACTTACTTTTACAATGTGGGCATGGATTTTTACACGCTGAGACTCGTCTATTCAAGTACTCAACTTCGAGCGCTGAGAACAAATGCCAGTATCGGTATGGTTCCCTATTTACCCGACGAGGTAAGAAGGCGGTATCATGGCAGCAGAGCTGGCACTAAGCTAAAAATGAAGCGGCTTGCGAGAAAGTGGCGTTTTAAGCCTTCGGTGCCTTCTGTAATCATGGGAAATGTGAACTCACTATCAAATAAGATCGACGAAATGGCTGCGCTGGTGAAAAATGTAAGAACCTACAGAGAATGCAGTTTGTTGTGTTTTTGCGAAATGTGGCTAACTACCACCATCCTAGATGCTAACATGGAGCTACCCGGGTTTAGCACAGTTAGAGCGGACAGAGATGCAAGTACCTGCGGGAAACACAAAGGAGGAGGACTTGCTCTCTATGTTAATACACGGTGGTGTAACTCTGGACATGTTAACGTCAAAGTCTGCACTTGCTGCAGGGACATCGAACTGTTGGCCGTAAGTTTGCGTCCCTATTACTTGCCCAGAGAGTTTGGACACGTCATTGTTGTCATCGTGTACATCCCTCCTCGGGCGGACGTGGAGACAGCGAGTGACATCATCCATTCTGCTGTTGCTAAGTTACAAACGCAGCACCCTGAGGCGCTTGTGCTAATCGCTGGAGACTTTAACCATGTGACGATGGACAAAACATTACCTGCCTTCTCCCAGTATGTGGACTGTAACACCCGAGGAAATAAGACTATTGATTTACTGTATGCAAACGTTAAAGACGCATACAGCGCCACCCCGCTGCCTGCGCTTGGGAAAGCAGATCATAACCTGGTTCTGCTTCAGCCTCACTACAAACCAAGAGTGAGGGTCCTACCTACAACCACACGCTCATTCAGGAAGTGGTCCCCTGAGGCAGAGCAGGCTCTGAGAGACTGCTTTGGAACTACAGACTGGGATATCCTGCAGGGATTACATAGTGAAAACATTGAGGAGGTTGTTGACTGCACTACTGATTACATCAACTTCTGTATGGACATTGTAGTTCCAGTAAGAACTGTACACTGCTATGCTAACAACAAGCCATGGATTACAAGTGACATCAAGGGCCTTTTGAACCAGAAGAAAAAGGCTTTTAAAGACGGTGATCAGCATGAGCTCAAGCGCGTGCAGAAGGAACTTAGAGTCCAGCTCAGGGCGGTGAAGGAGCAGTACAGGAGAAAGCTGGAGCAGAAGTTGCAGAATAACAGCATGAAGGAAGTGTGGGATGGGATGAAGATCATCACTGACTGCAGCTCGAAGCGAGGTGCCACCATCGAGAGAGACGTGAAGAGAGCAAACCAAATGAATAACTTCTTTAACAGGTTTGACCACCCTAACCCACTCTCACTCTCACCTCGGAGTACTGCACCCTCCACACATCTTTCTGCTGATACCATCATAGGAGAGACATCCCCACCCACAATTACAACAGCGCAAGTGAGCAGAGAGCTGAGGAGACTTCGTACCAGCAAAGCAGCGGGTCCAGATGGAGTATCGCCACAACTGCTGAAGGTCTGTGCGCTGGAGCTGGGGGGTCCTCTACAGCGCATCTTCAATCTGAGCCTGGAACAGGGGAGAGTCCTGAGGCTTTGGAAAACATCTTGCATCACCCCAGTCCCAAAGGTATCATGTCCTAGTGAGCTGAATGACTTCCGGCCTGTCGCTCTGACGTCACATGTGATGAAGACCATGGAGAGGCTGCTGCTTTACCACCTGAGGCCAAAGGTTCAACACACCCTCGACCCTCTGCAGTTTGCATATCAGGAGAAGGTGGGAGCGGAGGATGCCATCATCTACATGCTACACCGATCCCTCTCTCACTTGGACAGAGGCAGTAGTGCTGTAAGAATTATGTTTCTAGACTTCTCTAGCGCCTTCAGCACAATCCAACCTCTGCTCCTTAGGAACAAGCTGACAGAGATGGGAGCAGATTCATACCTGGTGGCATGGATCGTGGACTATCTTAAAGACAGACCTCAGTATGTGCGTCTTGGGAACTGCACGTCTGACATTGTGGTCAGCAACACAGGAGCGCCACAGGGGACTGTACTTTCTCCGGTCCTGTTCAGCCTATATACATCGGACTTCCAATACAACTCAGAGTCCTGCCACGTGCAAAGGTTCGCTGACGACACTGATATCGTGGGCTGCTTCAGGAGTGGGCAGGAGGAGGAGTATAGGGACCTAATCAAGGACTTTGTTAAATGGTGCGACTCAAACCACCTACAACTGAACACCAGCAAAACCAAGGAGCTGGTGGTGGATTTTAGGAGGTCCAGACCCCTCATGGACCCCGTGATCATCAGAGGTGACTGTGTGCAGATGGTGCAGACCTATAAATACCTGGGAGTGCAGCTGGATGATAAATTGGACTGGACTGCCAATACTGATGCTCTGTGTAAGAAAGGACGAGCCGCTTATACTTCCTTAGAAGGCTGGCATCCTTCAACATCTGCAATAAGATGCTGCAGATGATCTATCAGACGGTTGTGGCGAGCGCCCTCTTCTACGCGGTGGTGTGCTGGGGAGGCAGCATTAAGAAGAAGGATACCTCACGCCTGGACAAACTGGTGAGGAAGGCAGGCTCTGTTGTTGGCATGGAGCTGGACAGTTTGACATCTGTGGCAGAGCGACGGGCGCTAAGCAGGCTTCTATCAATCATGGAGAATCCACTGCATCCACTAAACAGTGTCATCTCCAGACAGAGGAGCAGCTTCAGCGACAGACTGCTGTCACTGTCCTGCTCCACTGACACACTGAGGAGATCATTCCTCCCCCAAACTATGCGACTCTTCAATTCCACCCAGGGTGGTAAACATTAACATTATACAAAGTTATTGTCTGTTTTTACCTGCATTTTTATCACTCTTTAATATTGTTTTTTATCAGTATGCTGCTGCTGGAGTATGTGAATTTCCCCTTGGGATTAATAAAGCATCTTATCTATCTAATTCTGGCATTTCCATTAGTAACTTTCCCAACAGTGTCAAAAGAACCTTAGAGGTTAAAGTGCCTTTTTCCTGATTAATCCACTTCTCCCTTCCATAGATTGTCTTTTAACTCTCTTAGGTATTATTTTAAATGTTTAATTACATTGTTAACCATGGTGTGAAAAGTAAGGTGTGTGTGTTATTTATATTTGAGCTTTATTTCAACAGTACTGATAGATAAAGTTGTTCTAAATTAACAATTAGCAATGAAATGTATTTTTTATGGTCATTTATTCAACCAAAAGTCAGAAATGTAATTGTCAATCTGAGATTCAATAGGTGGCGTTGCCCACTTTGGCAGAAATAAATTGTGATGTGTGTTTCTTTTTTGTAATTGTCTAATTAGTTATCTACACCATCTCGGAGATATTTTTACCCTCTCCTCCTTACCGAACTCAATCTGTATGATGTTTTTTGGGCCTTCTTGCATATGCTGCCAGTTTCAAGTGTTCCCACAGCATTTAGAATCTGGCCATTTCATAATGGTCCATCTCTTCCTTTTGAGCCATTATTTTGTATATTTGCTTAAGTCACAGTTACATGCTCCACTTTAGTTCAGCTTCAGCTTTTTAACAGATGGCCTCATATTCTCTTCAGTTACTCTCTGGGACAATGTGGTCTTGAGGTAGCCCAACAGCATTGGGATTCTAACACCAAGCTTTACCATCAATATGAGGTTCTTTTGGTCAAATGCAGTTTTTTGGTTTTCCTCAACAATAATGTCAGACATTGTGTTTAAGAAGCTTGGCCTTTGTCTTATGTGTCAGGAGTAAATTGTTTCTGTAATTCTCCTCTTTACCTAGTTATTCTGTGTAACTTTTTGAGACTAGAGGGTTCTTCCTTACTGACATCACATATAGGGAAATGTTGCGCAGTTTCTTTTAGATAGTTGACTGGAGCACTTGTAGGATTTGTAGGAGTGGACCACCTATACATCCACTCTATGAAAAGTCAGCGGACATAGAGGCACTTTGGTGTGTCAAACGTCAATAACCAGTTCCTTGGTTTTGCTGATGTTAACATACAGACAGTTGTCTTTGCACCAAGAAACAAACTTCTCCACCCGACTCCTACTCTGCCTCACCCCCCTTATCAATACACCCCATAAGTACGGCGTCATTTGAGAATTTCTACAAGTGACATGACTTGGTGCTATATTTATAGTCTGAGGTGCACAAAGTGAAGGTAAAAGGAGACCTTCCTAACCAGGAAAAGAAAATCCGAGCACATCTCTCCAGTTTTGATGTCACTACACTGGTTACCTGTGTCATTCAGGATTGACTTTAAACTTCTGCTTATGGTTTATAAAGCCTTAAATAATCTCGCCCCATCTTATATATCGGAATGTCTGACATCTTATATTCCAAATCGTAACTTCAGATCCTCAAATGAGTGTCTCCTTAGAATTCCAAGAGCAAAACTTAAAAGAAGTGGTGAGGCGGCCTTCTGCTGTTATGCACCTAAAATCTGGAATAGCCTGCCAATAGGAATTCGCCAGGCTAATACAGTGGAGCACTTCAAAAAAACTGCTGAAAACACATTATTTTAACATGGCCTTCTCACAACTTCACTGTAATGTAATCCTGATACTCTGTATATCCAATTCATTATAATAACTATTCATGGTGGCTCTAAAATCTGTACTAACCCCTACTCTCTCCAGGTGGTCTACCACAAGAGGACTCATAGAGTTCAGGCTGGTGAGAAATGAAAGTGTCTCTGGTCTGTAGTCATTAGGTGAAGTGGTGCCTGCCTACTTTCGAACAGGAATAATGCGGGATGTTTTCCACAGCAGTGGTACTTTCTGGAGCCTTAGGGACAGACTGAACTGGTGACAGAGGACACCACACTGACTCCATCTGGTCCTTTTTCTGTGTGTAACTTCCTCAGTTGTCTCCTTTCTTGGTCTTTAGTTATGGACAGTCTTCACTTGTGGTCAGAGGTGGACTTGTCAATGCCCACTCCAGTTGACGTGGTAAGAGTCGTTGATGTAGTAGGGATTGTGTAGGGATACTGGTCATTGGAAGAAGGTGGCAGTGGGTGATGGCAGAATTTTGCTTTATGTGTGTAGATTTCTCTAATAGCAACATTACCTTACCTAATAAAATGTGTCCCTTTTATTCTAACAACTAGCAAGACAGACAAGCTCATGCACCATTCTTGTCACAAGAAAATCAAATTAAGCAATGGTATGCTGGGGACTGGGCTCTCTTGTCTGGCATCAGATCATTGTGATACCCTCCGACATCATCATTATCTGACAAGTCGCAACAAAGTAAATTTAAACGCTCCATGACCACCCACCATCCAGAAGAACACACGATACAATACAATAAAATTTAAGTGTGTATAGCGCGCTTCATTGAGTGGAGGCACAGAGCAATGTGACAAATTCTTAGGTGAAATACAAGTATAGATACTAAATACAGAATGAGTACATATAAAGGTACTGGTTTGTCAGAAAACAAAGTAGAAACTCTTAAACATAAATGGAAACCAACAATATCTGTCCTTTAATCAACTGTTGGACTATGGCCAGTTGACAATGGAGAAGATGAAAATTATGAAAGAGAATGTTGAAGACAAAGTCAGACACAATATACTGACTGTCAAAGTTAAAATGGCAACACCTCCAGTTTTGAATCAGGCATCAATGAGATGAAAAAGGACAAGCCACAATCACATCAAGAAAACATGCGGCCTCCACATACTGCCCAACTTTAACACACGACTCTGGGTTGGTCCAGATGTTTTCTACACACCTTTTCAGGATCAGCACTTCTTTAAAGCAGGAGTATCATACTGCTGGCTTCTTCTCCACAATGTCCAAGGTGTTCATGTGGGCTTCCTTGATGGCTTTTTCAAAAGCAGCACAATGAATGTGCCAAATGCATTCCTGACGTTGATCTCCTTTTTTTTTTCTTTTCTAAATTTACTGTCATCAACTTTAAGGGATCCAATGGTATTTTACTTTTTGTACCTGACATGTGCTCTATGGCTTCAAACCAGGAGTTCAAAGTTTAAATGTGGTTAAAAAAAAACCATAACAACTAGTGGTCTTCATTTTAATGACCTACGAGCATAACCACTAAATTGGAAAGGTTTTTCTTGTGATCCAAAATTTTTATTTTAAGTTCAAAGCGCACAAAAAACACATTTAGGAATCGTTGAAAAAAAAAACAGATCTTTAACTTAGAAAGCAACAACAACACACACCTCAAGATGTGTGACCCCCACCAACCCTGCCCTGTAAAAAGGATTCCATATAAGATTAAAACTACGATTGACATAGCCGACCGGAAAGTGAGGCCAGACAGACATAGAGAGCCTCAGAGGAGAAAAGGAATAAGAAAACTGGAAAGTTAAAGTTTACAATTAGTGGCATGGCAGAGACCCCCAGCCAGCCAGCTCCAAACTAGGAACATAGCAACTTACTACATCTTTATATCAGAGCCAGAGATGATCCATTGATCCACAAAGATGAGATTAGAGAAAGAAGATTTCCAGCAGATTACAGAGAGTGAGTCAGGAGATTTGTAGCAAGAGGCTAAAATGAGCTTAGCAGAGACTTTGTGAATTCGCTGGCCTGCGTAGGTCAAGTTAAGTGTCTTCCTCATCTCCTTCTGAATAATCTGACGGTCGTTAAACTGGAGGAGCTTTAATATTAATGATTGTGGACGGGATGAATTTAGATTAGCCGTAGAAATCCTGTGGTATCTCTCCATAACAGATGAATAATTACCAGGAGCTAGAAGTGCAGCTGGCGAGAACTTGTTTAGAAATTTGATGGCGTTTCCATTTCCGGCATTCTTGTTGACTCCTGGGATGTGAATGTTGTTACTGCGGTTTGTGTCTTCCAATTCAGTGAGCTTAGCACCTAAATCCGACACCGACACTCCAGCGAAGTGATCCGCTTATCATGGCAACAGCAGCAAGTCTTTTACTCCACTTTCATTTCTTGGATATCACTTCAGAGCAGGCCGAACTCAGCCTGGAAGCTCTACTGTAGGAATTTGTGCATAGTGGAGAGCTGGTCAACCACAAACTGCTTCAAATTACTGAATAGAGCCTCCATATTGGAATTGTCAACCGATGTGCTCGTGTTCTGTATGATGCAACTTTTTCTTGGGGCTGGAATCCTTGGAGTGAAACCTTCTTCGTCTGGACGCCATGTACAGTAATGATTCTGGAAGAGTAGGTATGTAACGCAGTTTGGGGGAATGATAGTCATAAAAATCAAAGAGAAGTATAGCCAGAGAACAGCCTCAACTCGTACCCATGATCCACCATGGGTCACATGGTCTCTCCTAAATTGAAAAGTTTAGGTTGGGCATTTGCAAACACATCAACGGGTATAGAGGACACTGCAGGGCCAATCGGTCCACCTCCTGAGGTGAAAACAAGCTTGCAGCACCCGTCACAAAGATACTTTCACATATTACAAGGCGCAGTGTTTTTCTGGTAGGTAATTATATTGACTATATGATAAAGAATTGGAAAAAAATGCTTAAAAAAACAAAGCTGATAATTGTTCTATTAACATTTTAATAATTAATACAATTACTGAGTGAAGCTGAGCCCCACTGGCCCTTAAAGCCGAAACGCCTCTGTATTTATATTGCTGTTTTATGCTAAATGGCTACAGAGACATGCTTTATTTCCAGACTATTCATGATTTTCTACCAGTACTCTCAGACACATTTTATCTTCTGCAAAAATGTGATGAAATTATTTACAATTTTACTCGTGTTTTAAGCTTAGCAACTGAATACAGAAGGCATGTGATTTTTTTTTCCAGGTTTGCTTTAGTGCTCCACACAGCTAAAAACAAAAGCCTCTCGAGGAGACCCCTTTTCATTTTTTATACAAAAAGCATCTGTGGCAGTATGTAAAGAATATGCCGTACATTTTGACAGTTTTCCATTTAAAGGAATTGAATTATCAAAGTGACAAACTATGTGTGGCCTGTTTTGTCAGCAGGACTATCCTGTTGCACTGACCAATCCATCAGCACTATTTATTTATTTATTAGTCTCATTTTCATAATGAATTATTAAAAAGACTTGATGTAAGGATGGCAGAAAAAAAAACACGTGAAACAGCCAATAGCTTGCATGTAGTGAACATTACATTAAACCACAAAGCTGCATGCCTGTCCAATGCTTTATGGGAAAGTCAAAGTCAGGTGTCCATAAAAGAACAAGGAACTTAAATAAATGTGGATTTCATTAGACCAAATCAAACAGCTACACCAAAGCAAATAATGTAGTGAAGTATGGCTCTCTTTGCCAATCCCTAGCTTTACTGTTTAATTCCTAGAGTGAGACTCCTGTAACTTGCTATACCTAAAATAAGGAGCAGTCCTTGGAACTCAGCGATAACAGAACGCCCTCTAAGTTAACGTTTAAAGTCTGTATGCTTAGACAATAGACCAAGGAGAGCATGGAGATTCAAAGACCATGCAAGAATGGGCTGTGACCACTAGGGGGAGTACCAGATCCCCAAACCCCTGACACAACTGCCATCACACAGACTCAGGTTCAAACAAAGGTTAATTTAATAGACAAAGGACCTTTGACAAACCCCATCCTTGCTTTTTATCCTCCACTCCTCCCCAGACACACTTCTTCTATCTGCACTCCCGACTGACCTCCTGAGTGAAGCAGAGGAGCTCCTTTTAAGCCGTACTCTTCAGTACTTCCTGTGTAATGATGCCTCCTCCCAGAAGCACCCTTGATTCAGGCAAAACCTCTTGAGAACAGGGGGAGCCTCTAGCTGCCTCTTCCAAGGACCACAACAGGAACACCCACCAGAACTCCAATATTCATGTGGTGTCCAAATAGGAGCCAGTTTAGAGGGTTGCTGCCACCCAGTGTACTGGGGAAATGCCTGGTCCTAGCAGGCAGTCTCCCTCTGTTCTTCCATTGCGGCATAATATCTGGGAAAGGTGCCACAAAGTAGCCAGTCCGGGGCAGCCTGCTTTGACATGTTATCTGACCTTATGTGGAAGGAGATAGATCCCTGGCTTGACGCCATGACTATGCATGTCCTTCATGAGTTTTCAAGTGATTAAAGCCAGAGTGGATGAAAGACAATCTTAGTCAAAGTAGTACAACAAATACCAGAATGTTAGCTTTTTCCATAATATTTATTCCAAGAGAGCCCAACACTCATCCACAGGAAGTGCCTGGTCTCCTGCTTTTCTTGTTTTGCGTAATCATGTTCCTGTATATGTTACAGAAGGCACTGATTACTTCAGACTGTCAGGGTATGCAAGAAGCCTGCTGCTGCCTTATAGATCAGCATTGTGGATTCCGATTTTGTGCCTAATCGCTGTCTGTGGGGAGACTGCATGTTCTTCTCATGTCTGCATGAGCTTTTCTTCAGGCAATTCAGTTTTCTTCCTCCGTCCTAAAGATGTAAGTGTTAGGCTCCCTGGTGCGTTCAGTTTGGCCCTGTACATGTGAGTATTGTGGACACTTGTATGGGTCTAAACACACTTAAAAATTGAGCAGAATCACAGAAAGTGTTAAGAAAATGACCATAATCAGTAAGTAGGACACTGTAACCTCTTGAAGCAAAGGACAATGACCCTTAAAACATCCATTCCTTCCACAGTTAAATTACAACAGTGACTTTAGATATGTGTCATTCTTGTTGTCAAAGAAGATTGCACTCCATTTCTACCGGCTCCTCATCTAAGTCATCACTGAAGGACTGAGGAAGTGAAAACCAGAAGCAGCAAGTTTCTTCTTCAATATGCCAATTCATCCATTTGTAGAACCCACTTAATCCAATTTCAGGGCTGCAAAGGAGACAGACGCCTATTCCATCAGCATTGGTCACAAGGGAGGAAAGGTGGGAAGATGTGCCCAGTCCATTGCAGGGCGCACTCACTCTATTGGCAGCAACAAAGCCCCTCCTGCCCACGTTACATGGGGCATTCCACAGGACTCGGTTCTTGGCTCATTGCTTTTTATTATTTATTTTTGCTTGTTGGAGAGATTATAAATCAGTATGGTCTGGGATTCCATTTCTATGCAGATGACACTCAGATTTATATGCACACTAAGCCTGATTTCCCAACACACTCACTGCTTGAGTGCCTTGGTGAAATTCATTTTTAGTTGTCCACAGCTATTTAAACCTTAATGAAGACAAGACAGAGGTGTTGCTCATAGGTATTAAGACCTACCTAAATCTGTTGGCAATTTTAGCATTCATATTAATGGTTTTACCATCTTTCCTTCATTGGAAGAGTCGTGTTTCAGCCAAAATTTTCCCCCTGGCTGTTGTTCACAGTTGTGTTTCTTGTCTGTTGTGTTTAATTTTATATCATTTATTTGTATTAATGTTCCTTTCGCTTGTAATATACATTTTTCTATGTGTGTGTTGGGAAAAGGGGCGTGGTCTAGATTATGACCCTTGTGTTTTGTGGGTGGCTCCCCAAGGGGTGGGGCCAAATGCCAATCACTGCCAGGAACAGCCCTCCATCCTATTTAAGGGAGGTCCTCCCAGAGTTCCATTGTGAATGCACTAGGAAGTGCAGTGTTACTTGTATTTACTGTGCCTTTAGCCTTGGGTTTGTGATTTCCTAAATTTTCAACCCGGTGGGTGTCATGTTTGAATCCAATTTGTCATTTGAGCCTCATATCAGGAATGTTCCCAGATCTGCTTTTTTTCAGTTGAGGAACATGTTGTGTTTTAGAACTTCTGTCACTGATAATGCAGCTCAAACACGTATTCATGTGTTTGTCACCTCACAGCTTGATTATTGTAATGCTCTACTCTTTGATGCTTCAGTGAAAGATTAAACAGATTACAGGATTTACGGACTTCTACAGGCTAAAGAAGACTTTTACACATACTAAAACCTAGGAATCTATAAATGTTTTACTTATTTCCTTGTTCTGGCTGCCTCTTTAATACTGGATCTCTTATAAGATACTTTCATTAATATATGAAGCTCTTCATGGTAATTATCCTATTTGTATTATAGATATGATACATTTCATTCCCTTTCACAAGTTAAGATCAACCAATGTAAAGGCACTTGTTGTCCACAGTCCAAAGACATGCAGGTTAGGAGGATTGATGATGCTAATGGTCCCATGATGTGTGTGTGTGTGTGTGTGTGTGTGTGTCTGTGTGTTTGTCCTTCAGTGGACTGGTGCCCTGTTCAGAGATTGTTCATTTCCTGTGTCCAAAGCATGCTGGGACAAGTTCCAGCTTCCCTGCAACACTGCCATGGATAAGCAGGTTAGGAAATGGATAGTCTCACTGAAGCTAGACATATTAATATATATATCTGAAGACAACTGTGAGTGAAGTTTGCTTAAAATGGGAACAATTAGACAGCTCACTGAGTGTCACATTTCTAAACCAATCCAACTTCTCATGAAGGCAGCACACAGAGTAGGGGTCGAGACTTTGAACTGCTCTTTGAACAGCCGGCTTCTGTTTACAGTAAACTTCTACAGTTGAAAAGTCTCCTAAAAAGCCCTATTAGACATATAAATGTGTGTTGCATATGCAGAGAGAACATTGCACGTTTTAAAATTAAACATAACCTGTTACAAGGGAAAAACCTTTCTGTAGCATCAGATTATACAGTACATTGGCAATCAACAGACAAACGGTAAACGTGACAAATGTTGTTGCAGGTGCTATGTGTGTTCTCACTTGTTCAGCGTTATGGTGATAGTGGAGGAGTCAATATAAGCCTGAAAGAATTGGCAGCTATATTTCTTGAAAATATTTACTGTAAAATATGCATTTGAAATAAGTAGTGTGTCACACTCAGTCAAAAGAACTGCTGTTAAGAGAGCTGATAACGAAGAGCCACAGGAAATGTAAAGTTCAGTACTCAAAACACCCGAAACAGCAAATCTGCCTAGCGAAACCAGTAAAGCATGGATAAGGCTGCACAACATCCACCTTCTGACTGCACATGCAAACTAATAGCTAAAGAAATTTAACATTACTGTGTAGTTGGAAATGCAAACATGCCATGACAAAACGCATTGCATATCCATAGACCACAAGGTTTATCTAAACTCGACTTGCTGCTGTTGTGATGCAATAATGATAGAGATATTTCTCAAATGTGTGCAGTCCAGTAGCTGCGGTGGTGTACTTGTGTGTACCTGTATGTCTCCACTGTCAGACCTCATTACAACATGCGGAATGACTATTAAGCTTCAGTTACCTTCAAGTCTTTTGTTTAGTATCTTTTGCTCCCTCCCTGAAACCCCAGTGATGGTTTAAAATGCAAAGACTGGTGAAATTAGGGGCTGGTGTTTGAAAATTACATCTTGCCGCACAGGACTAGGAAATGCATAGATACTGTAAATGTACAGCATTTTCAAACGCTCATGAAATGCGCTTATATATAAAATGTATTATTATTATTATTATTATTATTAGTTTCACTTACCTGCTCAGAAGAGGCTCACCCCAAGGGGCAGGTCCTTAGACTGCTATGTGCAAGCAGCAGCCTACACAGGTCTAACAATGAGGAACTTGCTTTAAAAGTTTAAAATACAAAGACAGTCCCAAAATATAACTCAAAAATACCGCACAAGGGAGAGAAACCATCAAACTGCGGTTTGTTAAAGCATTCCAAGCAAATAATCTTTAGAAACAAGTAAGCCTGCGATTCGCTAGCGAATTGGAAATCCTAGAATGGCAATCAGTTTCTGTTCTGTCCGATATGTGGACGGATGACATCTCATGGAGGGCGGGTGCGTCTGGGGAAATGTCATTTAATCCAATAAGCATATCTGTACTAAAGCGGTTTCGTTTTGTGGAGACGTGAGTCTGTTGCCTTCGCTGACACCGACTGCTTGAACAGGTTGTGTTGTTTGGGGGCCACCTACTGACTCTGGGAAACCGCTGCGTCTGACTGTGGGGCGAGCGCCACAGCGCAATATGCGCCTTGGTGGGAAGCCGCTGCGTGAAGACATATCATGGAAGGTATATGCGGTGGTGTGGGCGGTCGCATCCGGGCGGCTGTACAACCCGGCGTGCACGCTTCACCTCAGGTGTAGTTCACAGGTCGTAGTCTCGTTTTTGTGTTTTCTTTGGTTTGAGCCGCGACTCCTTTTGCAAGTGCGTTGTAGGTGCACGCGTTGTCACAGTTGGTTTGAGCAGTGACTCCTTTCGCAAGCGCGTTGTAGGCGCGCGGATTGTCACAGCATGGACCTTTGGTTTGAGCCGTGACTCCTTTCGCAAGCGTGTTGTAGGCGCGCGCGTTGTCACAGCATGGACCTTTGGTTTGAGCCGTGACTCCTTTCGCAAGCACGTTGTAGGCGCGCGCGTTGTCACAGCATGGACCTGTGGGGATTCCGTCCGTACTGTAATACAACCTTCGAATCCTTTCGTTTCTTTTTTTGCTCTGTGGCGGGCGGCAGTGCGCGTGCTCCTCGATGTGCCCAGAGCCCAGTGCCCTGCGTCCATATCTGGTTTACAACCTTCGGTTAGTAAGATGGATGAAGCTGTTTCCTATATATTAACGTCTACGTGTGGAAGTGTGTGTGTCTGTCTATACGGCCTGGAAGTGAGAGGTAGAATCGGGGTAAGGACTCCGCCTCCGAGGAAACAGAAAATTCGCATAGCCACTAATAACACAAGTGAGGTGAAAACAAAACCTCCAAAGAAAGAGTCACTCACTTAGCCACTAATACAGCAGTGAGGGGAGCACATCGGCAAAATGATATCCCTTTTACTTTTCCTCCCGCCATTAATACACAAACGATGCGAGCACGTCGGCAAAATTAAATCTCCTAGGAGAGAGATTCCCAGAGTAGTTCCTTTAATTACCTGACATCTCTACATTTCAATTTTTTTCTGATGATTTCAATAGGACCCTGGGCTTTTTACAACACAGGCTTACACAGCTAGTATTAAATAATAAAAAAGAAACACAAAAATAGTATAAGACCTAAAAAGAATCAAAAGGATGTTCCTAAAAATCAATCCAAGGCCTAACAAGTCCCAATATACAATTAAAAGAGCAGAATTAAATAACCACAAGTAAAAATAGCTCAGTAATCAGAGAATAGCAAATGAAAAGCAACATTTACTTAAACTATTGCATAAACTCAATGTACCACTGCAGGGTCTCTCATCTGACAGAGGATACAAAATCAGAAGGAGGACACAGCAGGTGTGGCATCAGGGTGACCCTATCTCCTGGGGATCCACCCACAAAGCACAATTAAAGAAACAGTAGAGCATTAACAAAACAAAACATACAAATATAAAAACAAAATCATCTTCTTCTTCTTTCAGCTGCTCCCGTTAGGGGTTGCCACAGCGGATCATCTTCTTCCATATCTTTCTGTCCTCTGCATCTTGCTCTGTTACACCCATCACCTGTATGTCATCTCTCAGCACATCCATAAACCTTCTCGTAGGCCTTCCTCTTTTCCTCTTCCCTGGCAGCTCTATCCTTAGCATCCTTCTCCCAATATACCCAGCATATCTCCTCTGCACATGTCCAAACCAACGCAATCTCGCCTCTCTGACTTTGTCTCCCAACCGTCCAACTTGAGTTGACCCTCTAATGTACTCATTTCTAATCCTATCCATCCTTGTCACACCCAGTGCAAATCTTAGCATCTTTAACTCTGCTACCTCCAGCTCTGTCTCCTGCTTTCTGGTCAGTGCCACCGTCTCCAACCCATATAACAAGCTGGTCTCACTACCGTCATGTAGACCTTCCCTTTCACTCTTGCTGATACCCATCTGTCACAAATCACTCCTGACACTCTTCTCCACCCATTCCACCCTGCCTGCACTCTCTTTTTCACCTCTCTTCCACAATTCCCATTACTCTGTACTATTGATCCCAAGTATTTAAACTCATCCACCTTCGCCAACTCTACTCCCTGAATCCTCACCATTCCACTGACCTCCCTCTCATTTACACACATGTATTCTGTGTTGTTCCTACTGACCTTCATTCCTCTCCTCTCTAGAGCATATCTCCACCTCTCTAGGGTCTCCGCAACCTGCTCCCTGCTATTGCTACATATCACAATGTCATCAGCAAACATCATAGTCCACGGGGACTCCTGTCTAATCTCATCTGTCATCCTGTCCATCACCATTGCAAATAAGAAAGGGCTCAGAGCCGATCCCTGATGTAATCCCACCTCCAACTTGAATGCATCCATCACTCCTACTGCAGACCTCACCACGGTTACATTGGTGACTGGTCACACTCACCATGCAACTTCTTCTGGCCTTCTCTAAACTTCTCCATCAACACTCTCAGAGCAAACATCACATCTGTGGTGCTCTTTCTTGGCATGAAACCATACTGCTGCTCACTAATCATCACCTTACTTCTTAACCTAGCTTCCACTACTCTTTCCCATAACTTCATGCTGTGGCTCATCAATTTTATTCCCCTGTAGTTACTGCAGTCCTGCACATCCCCCTTATTCTAAAATATTGGCACCTGTACACTTCTTCTCCACTCCTCAGGCATCCTCTCACTTTCCAAGATTCCATTAAACAATCTGGTTAAAAACTCCACTGCCATCTCTCCTAAACACCTCCATGCTTCCATGTCATCTGGACCAACGGCCTTTTCATTTTTCATCCTCTTCATAGCTGTCCTTACTTCTTCCTTGCTAATCTATTGCACTTCCTAATTCACTATCTCCACATCATTCAACCTCTTCTCTCTCTCATTCTCTTCATTCATCAGCCTCTCAAAGTACTCTTTCCATCTGCTCAACACACTCTCCTCGCTTGTGAGTACGTTTCCGTCTTTATCCTTTATCACCCTAACCTGCTGCACATCTTTCCCAGCTCGGTCCCTCTGTCTAGCCAATCGGTACAGGTCCTTTTCTCCCTCCTTAGTGTCCAACCTCTCATACAACTCATCATACGCCTTTTCTTTAGCCTTCACCACCTCTCTCTTCACCTTGCGCCTTATCTTCTTGTACTCTTGTCTACTTTCTGCATCTCTCTGACTATCCCACTTCTTCTTTGCCATCCTCTTCCTCTGTATACTCTCCTGTATTTCCTCATTCCACCACCAGGTTTCCTTTTCCTCCTTCCTCTTTCCAGATGTCACGCCACGCACCCTTCTTGCTGTCACACTTACTACATCTGCTGTAGTTTCTCAGCTGTCTGGTAACTCTTCACTGCCACCCAGTGCCTGTCTCACCTCCTTCCTAAACTCAACCTTGCATTCTTCCTTTTTCAACTTCCACCATTTGATCCTTGGCTCTGCCCTCACTCTCTTCCTCTTCTTGATCTCCAACGTCATCCTACAGACCACCATCCTATGCTGCTTAACTACACTGTCCCCTGCCACCACTTTGCAGTTTTCAATCTCCTTCAGATCAGCTCTTCTGCATAGAATATAATCTACCTGTATGCATCTTCCTCCACTCTTGTACGTAACCCTATGTTCCTCCCTCTTCTTAAAATACATATTCACCACCGCCATGTCCATCCTTTTGGCAAAATCCACTATCCTCTAACCTTCTTCATTCCTCTCCTTGACACTATACCTACCCATCACCTCCTTGTTTCCACTGTTCCCTTCACCAACATGCCCATTGAAATCCGCTCCAATCACCATTTTCTGTCCCTTGGGTACACTGTTCATCACTTCATCCAACTAACTCTAAAAATCTTCTTTCTCATCCATTGCACACCCAACTTGCAGTGCATATGCACTAACAACATTCATCATCACACCTCCAATTTACAGCTTCATAATCATTACTCTGCCTACAAATATAAAAACAAAATAATAATTCAAAATAACAAATACAACCACGAAAGAGAAAGACAACACCAGTGTGCTGGATTTTAGTAATTTTTACATTTTTTTATGTCTTGTAAGAAATTAGACAGACCACGATAAAGAAGTAGGGCATCAACTGGTGACCTCATCTTTTCAGATGAGAGTTCCTTAGTAAACTGATTTCAAAATGGCTGGACTTCCAGTCATATGTCCTACTGGCAGGAAGAGGAAGGTCCAGGCAGACTGACCTTTGAAGTGACATCAGAGGTGCAACAGCTGTCAATCATCCAGTCTGCAGAGGGAGGAAGAGAACAGGCATTAGATAGATAGATAGATAGATAGATAGATAGATAGATAGATAGATAGATAGATAGATAGATAGATAGATAGATAGATAGATAGATAGATAGATAGATAGATAGATAGATAGATACTTTATTAATCCCAATGGGAAATTCACATTCTTCAGCAGCAGCATACTGATACAATAAATAATGTTAAATTAAAGAATGAGAATAATGCAGGTGAAAAACAGACAATAACTATGTATAATGTTAAATGTTAACATTTACCCCCCCCGGGTGGAATTAAAGAGTCGCATAGTTTGGGGGAGGAACGATCTCCTCAATATGTCAGTGGAGCAGGACAGTGACAGCAGTCTGTCGCTGAAGCTGCTCTTCTGTCTGGAGATGATACTATTAAGTAGATGCAGTGGATTCTCCATAATTGATAGGAGCCTGCTGAGCACCCTTCGCTCTGCCACAGATGTTAAACTGTCCAGCTCCATGCCATCAATAGAGCCTGCCTTCCTCACCAGTTTGTCCAGGCGTGAGGCGTCTTTCCTCTTAATGCTGCCTCCCCAGTACACCACTGCGTAGAAGAGGGCGCTCGCCACAACTGTCTGATAGAACATCTGCAGCATCTTATTGCAGATGTTGAAGGACGCCAGCCTTCTAAGGTAGTATATTAGAACACAGCGCCAAATCCTGGAGCGGCAGGTAATTACAATCACCATTATCTCTTATGCTGTCCCCTATGCACACATGTGTGACAACATGTACAGTACATATGAGCTGCTTGGGTTATCTGTACAATGGGAAAGTTGAAAGACTTGAATCTTTTCAATTAAAGACTAACAGAATGGAAAGATTAATGAGACATGAAGGCTCATTGCTTACTGTGTTGCTGCCTCACAAACCCAAGAAACCAGCTGCTTTGTGAAATAAGGACATTTTCCATGTGCCTGTGCTATTTTTTCTCCAGGTACTCCAGGTTAGGTTGCATCCATTTCTAAGGTGTCCATATGTGTGTCAGTATGGAGGTGTGTATGACTAGCTTCCAGACCAGGGTTGATACTACCAGCTTTCTGCCCAGCCCAGTTGAGATAAGCTGCTGCTTGCTGTGACCCTATAATGGAAAAATGGACTTTAAAAATGTGATAGTGGAGCTTAATAAGCCATCTGTGAATGGGATGGTAGTCCATGAAAGGGAATTTAATAATCGGCTGTTTTAATCTGCATAGTTCATTTCTCCAGCTTTCTTGATGGCACATCCTTCTTACTTTCAATAAGAACATGAGAACATATGAAAGTGCCAGTAACATGAGAGCTAGAATTCTGAGCTTGCATCTTTCAGGGCGCCACAATGGTAAGCTTTCTATTGTAGGTTTGAAATGTTATTTTTTCCCTATGCACAAGACAGAGTAGAGAGCGATGAGACAAGGTGTGTTCATGCTTGTAGTTTCGTCACTGGGGTATTCTACAAAGTGTAGCCATTTAGCGAGCAATGCCTTCCATTGAACACTCACACACTAGGGCCAGTCTAATAAAATTTGTTATTTTGTCCTGCATGTTTTTGGACTGTGTGTCATTAAAAAAAAAAATGGGGATGAGGAAGAAGTGTGATTGGAAGCCACAGCAGCACTCAAGTTCATTGGCACAACGGGATAAAAGGTCGACGTTTGCACCAAGCGTTATCTGATCTGCAGATAAAACCTTTAAATGCAAAAAGAAACATTCCCTTTGCAACTGAGATTCATGTCTTGCCTGATTTTTAAATATGATTCTTGCCTCTTGTTAGGGTTTCAGTCATATTGTTTATATTTTATTTGTTTTGTTTTACCTTTTGCATGCATCTCCTGGTTTGCCTCAAAACAATTAGTTATCGGTTTCCTGATGAAAATCAAACAAACAATAAAATGTTGGTGTCTGGTCTTTCTTGTCTGCCATCAGATCATTATGATACAGTCTGTCATCGCGTTATCTAACAAAACACATCAGTGCAGATTTGAGGTAAACTGAGAGCTCAAGTTTAGAATCAAACAGCTTCGAGGTGAAATGAGCAGACACAATGACATGAAAAGAACATGCAGACTGCAGGACTCGAGCAAAGGACCCTGGAGTAATCTGGATGCAGTGCTGACCACCGTGTGGCTATGTGTTTGCAGGAAAGCAAAAGGCTGACAAACAATTTTCAACACGCAGCATCTGTTCCCACCACTCCTGCATTCTTAGAACCAATGGCCCCATACTGTGGGTAACTTTTCAACAAAGTGGAAGAGGCACATTTTTCAAATTTAGTGCCGCCAGGCAGGCCTCATCAGCGGGGAGTAAATGTCAAGATGCCGCTCAGCCTCATCAGCATGATATCTTGTGCTTGATGCATTTCAGATATTGATAAGCTTTTTTTTTCTTTTATAATTACCGTGGCTATTTTTAAGGGAACTAATGCTCCTAGACTCTTTGTGCCTCTTTGCTGGTGTGTAAGGCATATGACTGGGAAAAGGAAACAAGTGATTAAAGAAAAACACTGGTGGTTCTTGTTGTAATGCGAAAATAAGACGCTGGAGCCTCAAGCTGAACTGCTAAACTGGAACAGTTCAGTTTGGACTTGTGCACACACAGCCAAGTGCAAAGTGAGAGCACTGAGGGGCCAGCAGAGCTATGAGCCCCTCAGGTAGAAACAGGTTTGCAACATCTGGCACAAAGGAAATTTCACATTCTACAAAAAGGAATATTTATTCTAGACCAGAACTTACTTTGGAATAAAAGTGCTGAAGATAATAAAACTGAAGGTTATTATAAATATTTTAATAACTAGTTAAACTACTAAAGTAAACGTATTACTTTTTCTGCACAAACACTGGTTTAGCACTCACTAGTGGTCACGATATCTAGGAGTTGTTTGTTGTTCTCTTTTCATAAAGATGACATTCGTTAGCAGCTTTCCCTGCGTCTGTTTCAGTGAGTGGGCTCTATGATGGGCTGGCAGCCTCCCCAGGGCTGTTTCTTGCATTGCACCCAATGCTACCCCAAGATCCTGGAATTGGAGTGTGTGTGTTTTTTTTAGAATGAGATGAATGCTATTGCTCACATGAAATAATATACCGGGGTGGCCAACTCTGAACTTGGAGAGTCACAGCAGGGACAGGTTTTCATTCTAGCCATTTTCTTAATTAGTGACTAGTTTTTGCTACTAATTAACTTCATTTAATGTATTTGCCATTTAAGACTCGTTTATTGCTCAAGTGACATTTTTCTGCTTCATTTTCGCTTGTTAAGATTTTGACCCCTTAAATGCTTATTTTAGCCTTAAACAGTTGTATTCATTGTTTTCACTGATCCTTATTAGCAATAAGATGCAAATGACAAAGGAACCAGTACTTCTACATCTAGCTTGTCTCCATTTCCATCTGTGTGTGTTCATCATTCACTATTTGGTTTAATTAAGTACTCAGAAGGAAACTGAGGGGAAAGCAAAGTGAACTGAAAATGACTCCTCTGTTTTAGGCTTCGAATGACTTGGATGATACATATCATCATTACAAAGGGAAAAAATCTATGATTTAAGACTAAACTGACATGGTAGAGTTGAAACACTAACAAGTCATGAAGTTAAACGAGATCTGTTATTGGTGAGGATTGAACAAAAACTTGCAGCCACTGCGGCTCTCCAGGATCAGAGTTGGCCACCACTGGTCTTCACAGAGAAGCTTTGCATCACATTTAATCAGATGGTGTAAATGTTACTGCAACATACTGACCTAGATCTATCTTACCTTACAAAAACAAACATTTTAGACCCAATTACAGATGTTTTGTTACACTAAAATCCCATCTGTAACATATACTACTGGATCTAATTCTGTAGGATAAATGCACCTATTGTGTTATAATGATTTTCCAGATCAATTAAGTAATTGATTTTATTTTCTTGAAGGCATCATAACAAAGTTGTTGTTCCTGTTTTGTTAAGCCTTTATGGGTGGTGAGGTAATTCACCAACAGGGTCCTGATAACACAGTTGTTTGTTTAATCAAACACTCGTCATTAACTTGTATTTGAAATGGCTTGAACTGAACACTGAAGTCAGCAGTAGCCCACCATGCCTTCATTTATTCATTCTTTTTTGTTTAAAGATGACAACCAGGTGAATTTAAGTATATAAGTCTATAGAGTCTTCATTCTCATAAATGCAGAGTAGAGTGAAATTCTTTATTGTAAGAGCTAATCAACATGAAACACATCTGTCCAGTGCCATACTTATTGACTATAACCACCTTATCTTAAAAACCTCTTTTTTCCTAACCTGAAAAATGTCAGCTCATATCTGTCACAACAGACAGATAGATCTGAAAGGCACTATATAACTGTACAATAGCTTCTCACCCTTATAGATAGGGTAAGAAGTGCAGACACCCAGGAGAGGCACAGAGTAGAGCTGCTGAGCCTCCACATCAAGAGGAGCCTATTGAGATGGTTTGGGCATCTGATATGAATGCCTCGTGGACGCTTACTGGTGGAGGTTTTATGGGCACAACCAGCTGGGGGGAAACCCTAGGAAAGACCTAGGGCTCTCTGTGAGAATTATATCTGTCAGATGGCCTGGGAACACCTACAAATCTCATAGTGTAAGTTGTCAAGTGTGGCTGGGGAAAAGTACATATGGGCCTCACTGCTAAGACTGTTGCCTCCGTGACCCGGCTTCAAATAAACGATGGAAATGAATGCACAAATATTTAAGACTGTGGTGACAGGTGGGTGATCTCACCTGGAGATTAGAACTAGAGACTTGAGCTCAGTTTCATCAAAGTTCATTCAAGAGGGAGGACTGAGTGATATGAATGGGTTTGTGTGAATTTTGGAATTGGGCATCAGTTAGATGAACTTTAGGTTTCTCATCATCATGGATATGTTTGAATGAGGCTGGAGAGCAGCAAGCAAAACAGCAAAGGCAAAACAGGCTTGAACAAAAACAATTCAGCATAAAAGGAAAATATCTGTTGATGAAGAAGAAGGAATATTCACACACAAAACGGCCAATCAGAGATGGAGAATACGCTTCAAAATTTCAGTAAACTGAATATCAAAAAGACATTAACAGCTCCAAAAATCAGATTGGCTGACAGTCTCAGCACTTCTGCACCTTTGTTTATATGGGAAAATGGTTGCTGTGATATCTATCTGATAGATAGATAGATAGATAGATAGATAGATAGATAGATAGATAGATAGATAGATAGATAGATAGATAGATAGATAGATAGATAGATAGATAGATAGATAGATAGCCTATCTATCTATCTATCTATCTGTCTATCTATCTATCTATCTATCTATCTATCTATCTATCTATCTATCTATCTATCTATCTATCTATCTATCTATCTATCTAAGAGTATCAAGCCTTCTGTGCCTCTGTATACAAGGTGTCACACACGTGCGCTTAGGGGGCAGCCAAAGGACAAAATGAGCGTGAAAGCACAAACGGTAGAGGATTGGAACAAAATGCTAATTCCTTTTCTCTTATATCAACAGAAAAACAGGAAAACAGAGGATTAATAAACAAATCCTGCCTCAAACCCACGCAATGATATCACTTCTGGCTCCCCTGGATGATTCCAGTTCTGAGCCCTCTTCTGAAGACATCACTTCCAGTCCCATATCGATGACATAACTTCTGGCTACTGATGAAGATGTCATTTCCGTCCCTCACTACCAACATAATTTCTTCCTGACTCATTTCCATTTCCTGTCTCTATATCATTTCCTGCCATTTGTACATAAAAGGCCCGCAAAGCATTTTTCTTGATGTCAAATGTCTGTTTTCTAGAATTTTGACCGCAGTATCAGTCTTTTACGATTTCTCAAGAACAACGATATTATACCGGGATTTCCCCCAATACTTGATCTTTTTGTTCCTGTGTTTACAGTAATCCCTCGCTATATCGCGCTTCAACTTTCGCAGGTTCACTCTATCGCGTATTTTATATGTAAGCATATTTAAATATATATCGCGGATTTTTTGCTGGTTCGCAGATTTCTGCGGACAATGGGTCTTTTAATTTCTGGTACATGCTTCCTCAGTTGGTTTGCCCAGTTGATTTCATACAAGGGACGCTATTGGCAGATGGCTGAGAAGCTACCCAACCAGAGCGTGTATTACGTATTAAATAAAACTCCTCAAATATATTGTGAGCATGGGGGCTGTACGCACCCCTAGAGGATACGGCCGCTCCTCAAAAAACGCTGAAAGATTACCTTCACAGTGCTCTCTTCCTTGCTGGGCTTACATGTGGCTGCTCTGTCAAGCAATATGCTTCCCGCACTGTGCTTCGCATACTTAAAAGATCAAACAGCACGTATTGATTTTTGATTGTTTGCTTTTCTCTCTCTCTTGCTCTGACATTTTCTGACGGAGGGGGTGTGAGCAGGGGGGCTGTTCGCACCTCTAGAGGATATGGATGCTCGTCTAAAAATGCTGAAAGATTATCTTCATGTTGCTGCCTTCCTTGCAGCTGCTTTGTCCGGCGGTGCTTTGCATACTTAAAAGCACAAACAGCCCTATTGATTTTTGATTGTTTACTTTTCTCTCTCTCTCTCTCTCTCTCTCTGACATTCTCTGCTCCTGACGCGCACTCCTTTGAAGAGGAAGATATGTTTGCATTCTTTTAATTGTGAGACGGAACTGTCATCTTTTTTTTGTCATGGAGCACAGTTTAAACTTTTGAAAAAGAAACAAATGTTTGTTTGCTGTGTTTGAATAAAGTTCCTGTCTCTCTACAACCTCCTGTGTTTCTGTGCAAATCTGTGACCCAAGCATGACAATATAAAAATAACCATATAAACATATGGTTTCTACTTTGCGGATTTTCACCTTTCGCAGGGGGTTCTGGAATGCAACCCCCGCGATAGAGGAGGGATTACTGTATTTCGTACAATGGGTAAATGGTTTCGGTGATGTCACACTCCAGTTGATAGATAGATAGATAGATAGATAGATAGATAGATAGATAGATAGATAGATAGATAGATAGATAGATAGATAGATAGATAGATAGATAGATAGATAGATAGATAGATAGATAGATAGATAGCACTTTATTTGTAACTGTGTGGAAATTTGTCAGTGCTTCAAATAAATTCATGCCTGTGACATCAGGACTATGCTGTGTCATACAAGTGTGCATGGGAGGCAGGTAAAGGGTCTCAATGAGAATAATTTCATGCCAGACCAGGGGTTGGTGGAGTGCACTGACCTTTTTTCTCACTTTCCTTCAGACTATTCATGGGAGATTCCACCTGGCCCTGATGACGTCACTTCCAGCTCTTCTGATGGCATCACTTCCAGTCCCGAACCCATGGAGAAGGACCCTTCCAGTTCCTCAGAGGATCCTTCATCCAAAAACCAGACACAAGAGTCAAAAGATTTTAGGGTGGGCCTGTGTAAAAATGGATGTTCTAATTTTTAGTGGGATATATAAGGGCGCTTTTCCAAAAAATTCATCTATTCCTACTGTGGTACATTCACATAACTGAATTATTAGTATTATGCAAAAGTTGAGCAAAAATTTCAAGATAATCAAGCATTGTTTCTTTGTAGAACACTTCTTCTTTCGCTATGCTGTATTTGATCCATTCGAACTGTTTCTACTATTTTGTAGAGAAATATTGAGACTTTCCCATTATCGTAGTTGTCAGAAAGGATGGCATATTAGGTTGAGTGGTTGGTTCGTCAATGGGTGACCAATCTTTTGGTAGTTCTGTCATGGCATATTTGACTTTTGGGGCTGCTAAAGCCAGAGTTTCCTCAGATGATGACGCAATTGAAATATTTGCTCCAGTCATTTTCTCAGCCACACACTGTTGCATGTTGTGTGTCTCACTTATGTCCGGGTGTTCCTCTTCATCTAAATGAGGCTTTTTGAAAACCCTTGATATTTCCATTTGTTTTGCCATGTCAGAAAAAATCTCTCAAAATAAGAAACTGTCTCCAGGTGTTCGTCAAAAATACTCAATTAAGCAACTTAAGGTTCTGTTAACTGTCTAATGACTAATACCAATCAGGTTACACATACACCGTAACGCCGCCCCATTTATTTAATTATTTATTGAAAATTTAGTAAACCAATGGGATTTAACATACCACTTTGAAACCAAAGGAAAGATAAAATAACAAATACCCAATCAATTACAAAATTTAACTAAACAATTTCATATCCAATGAACTGATTGGCTGGGCCTATGGCCAATCCAGGCCCACCCTTCCCTACACCACTGCTTATGCCTTTGAGTTGGATATTCTGAAGCTGATGCCTGTGTTGGTATTAATCACTGACTTTCCTCGCTTTTAGTTTTCAGTCTGTCTGAGATCTGTGTGTTTTCCTGGAGCACCACATTTTTCTGATTCTAGCCCCTCTTGTTGCAGAAACTGTTGCATCTTTCGATTCCTTAATTGTCTTGATTGTGAGAACACAACCGTCAATAGGTTCTACGACTTGAGGCAAAATCAAAGAATTCTTCTGAAATGTAACACTTAACTTTGCATTTCCTCAAACCAGTCATGGAGAAAGTGACAAAATGACACAGAAGACATCATCTCCATTTGCTGCGCAATGTGCTATGCTCTCCCTTTAATGTTTTTCGAGCTAGCAGCCAGGTGTTCCATATGGTGATGCGCAGCTGTATACTGTCCACAGGGCCGGATTTATATGAAAAGAGGCCCTAGGCTATTCCACTTATGAGGCCCTTTCACCTTCCATTTTTAAGTTTGTAAATTACATGAGAGATAATAAAATTTTGCTAACAATTTGAATGTAGGCCCCTCTTGATCTTGAGGCCCTAGGCTGAAGCCTAGTTAGCCTATAGGAAAATCCGGCCCTGACTGTCCATGTCCTTTATGATCTCAGTGCAGAAAACAGAAAGTGCCTGGTGGAGCAACTAACGCTGGGTCTTCACTGCAGAAGATGTGTGTGTATAGAAAACCTAATTCCACATCAATCATGCTCAGCTCATGCTTGCTTTTGGTATGTTTTCCATATCAGCTGGAGTAAGCCATAGACTTTTTCAATCATTAGCTGTCCAGTTTACATTTTGAAAGCAGAAGACAAAGGGTACATGGAGCACATGGAAAAGCCTGGCTGAGAAAATAAGTGTGCACTCGAATGGATGGGACAGAAGAGCACAATAGACATGAAAGTGATATATAAGAGTTCCTTTAATCTTTTAAAATAATTTTTAGATAATGTTATAATTCCATCATGCAAAAAGCAGCCAAGGGGACCACATTTCTACTGCTCAGATCCAGTCGTGGAAATGAGTGTCCCCCAGTGGATGGGACTGAAGGCCAGAGTAGACATGAAAGTGATTTAAAAGTTTTTCTAAAACCTTTTAAAATACATTTTGAACAATTTTAGCTGTCCAATGTTCATTTTGTAAGCAGTGGACAGGGGACACACATTTCTACGGCTCTGCTATGGTTGGGGAAATAAGTGTCCCCTCCAGTGGATAGGACAAAAGGGCACAGTGGAGAAAAAAGTGACAATAGACTTCCTAGAGTCTTTTTAAATGGGTTTAGCTCAATTGTAGCTGTCCAGTGTTCATTTTGTAAATAGAAGAGCATTTCTACAATAAGGTTCAGCTATGGAAATGACTGTTTCCTCCACTGGATGGGATGGAGGGGCACTTTAAATATAAAACTGAAATAGAAGACTCTGCAGTCCTTTAAAATACATTTTAAACAATTTAAGCTATACAGTGTTCATATTGCAAGCAGCTTATAGGGACACATTTCTGCAGCAAAGGTTCAGCAAAGAAAATGAGTGCCTCCTCTGGTGGGTGCAATGGAGGGGCACAGTAGATTTGAAAGTGCTATAGAAGGCTGCCTGATAGTCTTATTTAAGACGGTGAGCACTATTTGAACTACTCAGTGTTCATTTTGCAAAAGGCACAACAGATAAAGGTTACCATTGAATGCTTTCTACAAGTTTTGTTTTTTAAAAAAATCATTTGATAATTTTTAATCTGCCACAATCAACTGTGCATGTAATATACAGGAAAATTAATTTTATAGGACAATAGCAGTGCTGACCTCCATGTGGCTATGTGTTTGCAGGAAAGCGAAAGGCTGGCAAACAATTTTCAGTACGTAGCAACTGTTCCCACCACTCCTGCTTTCGTGGAACCAATGGCCCTGTACTGCGGGTACCTTTTCAACAAAGTGGAAGGGGCACATTTTTCAAATTTAGTGCCGCCAGGCAGGCCTCATCATCGGGGAGTAAATGTCAAGATGCCGCTCGGCCCCATCAGCATGTGCTTGATGCATTTCGGATACCGATATTTTTTTTTTTTTTAATTACCACAGTAACTTTTGAGGGAACTAATGGTCCTGAATTTTTTGTTCCTCTTTGCTGGTGTGTGCTGCATATATTTGACTGGAAAAAGCAAACTGGAAGTGGAAACAAGTGATTAAAGAAAAAAACTGGTGGTTCTTGTTGTAATGCAAAAATAAGACACTGGACCCTCAAGCTGTACCTCTAAACTGGAAAAGTTCAGTTTGGACTTATGAAAACACACACCCAAGTGTAAAGTGAGAGCACTGCGGCCCCTCAGGCAGAAACAGGTTTGCGGCATCTGGCACAAAGGAAATTTCACATTCTACAATAAGGGATATTTATTCTAGACAATAACTCACTTTGAGATAAAATTGCTGAAGAAGACAAACCTGAAGGTTATTATAAATATGTTAATAACAAGTTAAACTACTAAAGTATACATATTTCTTATTTTGCATGACATCTGTTGGCGCTGTGCCCCACAGGCCCTTAATGCACAAACACTGCTGGTTTAGCACTCACTAGTAGCCACAATATCTAGGACTGAAGTGGTTTGGGTATCTGTCACGAATGCCTCCTGGACACCTCCTTATGGAGGTACAACCAGCTGCGAAGAGACACCAGGGAAGACCCAGAACTCGCTGAAAGGGTTATATCTCCCAGATGACCTGGGAACACATAGAGATCTCATAGCATAAGTTGGCAGGTATGGCTGGGAAAAGGAGGTATGGGCGTTACTGGTAGGACTGTTGCCCCCATGACCCAGCTGTGGATGAGCAGTGGAAAATGAATGCATGAATGTTTAAAACTGCGGTGACAGGTGGGTGAGCTGACCTGGAGATTAGAACTACAGACTTGAGCTCAGTTTCATCAAAGTTCATTCAAGAGGGAGGGATGAAAGACATGAATTGTTTTGTGCGAATTTTGGATTTGGGTATCAATTAGATGAAGTTTAGGTTTACCATCATCGTGGATATGTTTGAATGAGCTTGGAGAGTGGGAAAATAGACTTGAACAAAAAACACTTCAGCATAAAAGGAAAACAAAAAGGAATATTCACATACATAATGGCCAATCAGAGATGGAAAACATGGTTCAAAATTCCAGCAAAGTGAATGTCAAAAAGAGACCGACAACTTCAAAAATCAGATTGGCTAACAGTCTCAACCCTTCTGCACCTGTGTTTACATGGGTAAAATGGTTGCTGTGATCTCATACACCAGCTGATAGATAGATAGATAGATAGATAGATAGATAGATAGATAGATAGATAGATAGATAGATAGATAGATAGATAGTACAGTAGAACCTGTAGTACACTTCCGAACACGTACAAATTGGGGTACGATCAAAAAGTTTGCCAAAACTTTGCATCTGTTCACAACCACACGCTCTGGTGGTGAACAAAAACACTGGCGGCCAGTTTCCCTACACGCGTTTATATGCGCCAATGATTTGCCATTCTCCGTTTCCAATTTTCTTTTGTTTGGGCCTGACAAAGCAACTGATGTTTCAAAAGGAGTTATAATGTTAACCAAGCAGAGGCCTCAAGTGCTGGAAGAGTGTAGCTAAATGAAAAGCAACTTGCAGGGGATAGCGTAAGCGAGGCGATCATATGCGCAAGAGCCAGGAAGATTCATGCCAATTTGTTGAAAAAAAATCCTTCTTCGAGTGGTGAAGGTGAGGAATTTAAAGCCAGTAGAGGCTGGTCTGAAAAGTTTCGCAAGAGAATTGGCATATAATTTTTTTTTTCCCTGTGCTTAAAACTCATAAAAAGTGTTTACAGCGAGTGGTTCCTAAGGGTGTAGCGCGAACTCTTACAATGTTAGTTTTCACTGTTGTTCAAGGTTTTCTCAGTGTTATTCAATGTTTTTACATTAGTTTACTATTACACTGTGCATTCTGTGGTATAATTAACTATTTTTGTGCTTAAAAAATATATATTTATGTACACTTTGTATGGTCTGGAATGGATTAATTGTATTTACATACAATCTTATGGGGAAATTACATTCAGGTCGCGACCAAATCAGGTCACATCCAGAGTTTTGGAATGAATTACGGTCGTGACCAGAGGTACCACTGTACTTTACTTGTCCCCATGTGGAAATTTGACAGTACATCAAATAAATTCACGTCTGTGACATCAGGACTATACTGTCATTTTGAATTCGGAAAGCCAATGCCAGACTGCCAGCATGAGAAGTGTAGAATTGCAAAAACAAACCAAAGATCCATTTGTCGGCCTTGCATATCAGACAATGTCTGTACTTTATTTGAAGAAAAGCCTAATAATGGAGAGAAGTGTAAGACCTCAAGCAATCTAATAAAGAGCTTTTTGGAAGCTGGCCCTGCAAAGGGTGTACTGACTCAGTGGTTTAGTCTGCCCTCAAGTTAAGACATTCTCCATGTGATTACTCGTTAATGACCCTGCCAATAATTAAACCACAAGTTTACTTTACATGTTGAGTATGGTATTCTCTGCTGCCAAAATAAATGAACAACCAATCTTGGGACCTTTCTGCCAGTGTAGAGCTTTTCATCCATGACAGAAACAAGCTGAGTGCTCACCTCAATAACATCTTACCGCTGAATGCACCCAAAACTACATCTTGAAGCTTAACTCTTTCTAACATCTTACTAGAGATGTGCTTTACAGCACATTGAACTTTCTTTCTACCACTTACACAACTTTATTCTTTTGTCACTGCTCCTGGAGTGGTAATGAATGTGTTTATATTCACTTATTGTGTTCATAAGAATTATTTCTGAACATTTTGAAATCTCTTCATTTACTTGTGTCCAGCTCCTCGTGACTGTACAAGAAATACCTCATATATTGAGTACCGTTCCACTCGCCTTGATGTCTAGTTATGCAAGACATTGAGTATTTTGGGATTCCGCCATATTTTTCGACCTCTTGACCCCGAAACCCTAATTTTTAGGCCATTTCTGTACCATATTTTGTGTAGGAAATTACACCCTTAGGATAAACAATGGGTGTTATAAGCAAAAAAGATTAGAAGGACTTAAGGTTGTGCATACCACATCAACCAATCCCCGGGTTCACCCCCTAATGGGCTATCATTGGTCAGAAAACACTGAAAAAATGGGGATTGGTAATATAAGCATGTGGACTGTTGCTCCATGCCATTTTGAGGATGTTAATTACAAGTGTGATAATATTTTTGATATTTGTTTCTTTATCAGTGGTCTTAGCTCTCTAAGAGCCACCCCTAGAAGGCTAAAATTATACAGTATGTTATAGTTTTAGGCGATTTCAAGGTTAGTGATTACGATTGTTAAGTTATTTTTCATTTTTGATCCCTTACTAGGAATCTAACCCTCTATGGAAATCTTATAGGGGGTGAAAATGACAACTTTCTATTACAACTGGGAATATTTAGACTTTAAACATTTTAAAGTGAAGCATACATTTTAATATTTCAAATATTCTTGTTTATTATGTACTTCTGCCTCATTGAGTAAATCATTACATTTCTTTTGAGCACCCAAAATTAGGGTAGCATATGCTAACTCTTTTTTTTTTTTTTTTTTTTGAAAACACAATATCTGTTGCCTGCTGTTTGTTATCTGATGTTAGACCAATCGAATTTTACAACTTGATGAGAACATGATCCACACTTCTCCCAGGCAAGTCTGATGGCTTTGCATGGACATGATTACACATTTTCTCCCATATTTTGTCCCTTCATTTTTCCAGTCTGAAGGCCCCTAATACTGACATCACCCTCAGATGCCCCTGTGTAATGCCTGGCTCTGCCCCTCACCAAGTGATGTCGGCACTCCCCAAGCTGGCACTCCTCATGCGTAGGCCTCTCAATCAACCTGACACCACAAGTTGATCAACCCCTAACATGAAACTTTGTGAAGGTTTGGCCTGTTGGAAAAGGAAGTGGCACCAGAGGGGACATAGGGGATCGGAGTGGACATGGGGCCAAGATTGAGTAGAGCATCCAAACTGCCAATTGCATTGTAAGTATGTATGTCAATATGGGAAAAAATAGCACCATCCAGGATGATAGGCCTTTTCATTTACTGGAAGTCTCAAGAAAATGAAGGAGAAAGGCCATTTGATAGAGAGGCCAAGAATATTTGAAAACATGGGCCAGCGCACTCCCTGGCTGAAAAGTGAACTGGACATAGGCCCTAGTCAGCAAAGATAAGGCTGTGTTGACCAGTTAAGAGTGTAGAGGCCATTCAGCCTGTTAAGTTGTAGCACACTTCCAAATGGAAGGAGTGACATCACACTGCCCACTTAACCCATTTAGTGGTTATGTAGGGTTCAGGGTTGTAGAGACAGTGGTCACAAGGGGGAGTTTTCGATTGGTGTCTTAGTAAGTAATGACCAACGACCCTAATAAACAATGAGCCTTGGTCAAAAACCACCATTGGTGAAAGTTACAACTATGTCTTGATTTGGGGAGAGAGCTGGAATTAACGCTCACTGACAATAGACGGAGAGAGCAGAGGAATGAAACAGAGAGAGATGGAAGATGAGAAGGGAGTGCGATAGTTTGGGGCATGAAAGGTAGACTACCTGGTGAGAAGCTAGAAAGACTCTAAACTGCCTTATTTTGCATCCCCCTTTCTTATTCCTCCCCTGTTTCATTTGTTTTGTTATCAAATAAAAAATAAATATAATGTAGCCCTTCTGTATCACAGCTACTGAAGATTCTCTGTGGAGTTTGCCGGTTCTCCTTGTTTTTCCTTCGGTAGTCTGATTTTCCTTCCTTAATCTAACACATCACTCAATTGCTTGACCACTCCTGTTTGCAGAAAAGTGTCCTGATGACTAACAATGGGTGTTCACCCTGGCTGCTAAAGAAATATTCTCTTAGTTGAGCAACATCAAGTCTGCTTCTCTGTTGTTATTGCTGCCTAGTTAATAATCTGGCACTTTAGACGTGTGTTGTTTTTCAAGGGTGGTGCTTTTCCCTGTCTTGTAGTGACTGGTCCTTTCATGTTGCTGCATTTCTTATGGATTACAATTGTGTGCCTGGCATGTTCTTGATTTCCATATGTAAAATGTAGCCCAGAATTTTAAATTGAGATCTCTGTTTGCGCACTGTTTCTGTGGAGATTGTATGTTTGACACATGTCCATGCGACTTTACCTCTTAGCACTCTGCTTTTTCTTTGAAATCACAACTGGTCCACAGTGTTAGTGTAAGTCCTGTGAGGGATTGCCGGCCATACAGTCCGGCCAATACCTTCAGGCCGACAGATGGAGCCCTCCCTGTAACATGAAGGTGCCCCGAATTCCAGCAGGGCCTCATGGACCTTGGAGTTTTAATGCACAGCCCTGCTGGATACCATGGGGGCCGCCAGGAGTCACTGCAGGGAGGCTGAGGGATTTATGCTTTCCATATAGCCCGGAAGTATTTCCAAGTCATGGGAATGGAAGAAATGATATACTTCCAGGCTGAAGAAAAGGAGACGTTTTTACCTGACCCGGAAGTGATAGAAAGTCACATGGACTGAGGGACAGAACCACTTCCAGGTCAAGGACTATAAAAGGATTGTGGGAAATCCCAGACGTTGAGCTGAGCCGGGTGGAAGGGTGGCAACGTGTCTGGGAGTGGAGAATTGTATTGATTATTTATTAGCGATTATTGATTTATTGGAGTATAGTGGAATGGAGGGTGCTTTGTGCACTTTATTATTATAATAAAATATTCATCTTTGGATTTTACCTGGTGTCTGACGTTTGGTCTGAGGGTTCAAGGGGTCACGGGGACCCTTAAACTGTCACAGTCCACTCCAGCAGCATTGGCCACCAATCAGGCCTGGAAGAGACTCTAAATTCATCACAGAGCATAATAATAATAATTCATTACATTTATATAGCGCTTTTCTCAGTACTCAAAGCGCTATCCACACAGGGAGGAACCGGGAAGCGAACCCACAATATTCCACAGTCTCCTTACTGCAAAGCAGCAGCACTACCACTATGCCACCTATGAGGATACTGCTGTGCTTACCCACACTAACAGCATGACAACTATTATATTGTATTGAGGATGACTTGTGTTCTTTTCTGTGTGTTATATTGTATTTACCCTATTTTTTTTTACACCCACTGCATGCCCAACCTACCTGGAAAGGGGTCTCTATTTGAACTGCCTTTCACAAGGTTTCTTCCATTCCTTTTCCCTACAAGGGTTTTTTTTTTTTTGGTGAGTTTTTCCTTGTCTTCTTAGAGAGTCAAGGCTGGGGGGCTGTCAAGAGGCAGTGCCTGTTAAAACCCATTGCGGCACTTCTTGTGTGATTTTGGGCTATACAGTATAAAAATAAATTGTATTGTAATGTATTGTACAGGCGGCACGGTGGCGCAGTGGGTAGCGCTGCTGCCTCGCAGTTGTGAGACCTGGGGACCCGGGTTCGCTTCCCGGGTCCTCCCTGCGTGGAGTTTGCATGTTCTCCCCGTGTCTGCGTGGGTTTCCTCCGGGCGCTCCGGTTTCCTCCCACAGTCCAAAGACATGCCGGTTAGGTGGATTGGCGATTCTAAATTGGCCCTAGTGTGTGCTTGGTGTGTGGGTGTGTTTGTGTGTGTCCTGCGGTGGGTTGGCACCCTGCCCAGGATTGTTTCCTGCCTTGTGCCCTGTGTTGGCTGGGATTGGCTCCAGCAGACCCCCGTGACCCTGTGTTCGGATTCAGCGGGTTGGACAATGGATGGATGGATGGATGTATTGTACAACGCCAATTGACTGTGACAGTTTGCCTGCACGTGTGTCATGACAGCTAACTACTATAAGGTAGGCACCGAGCCATTGGACCACTATGTATGTGTAAGTGTGGAGGAGCAGAAAGTTAACAACTGGGATGAAAATGTTTTTTTCTGCATTTCTGTTACAAATGTAAGGCTTGGAATGTCTTTTGAATGTTTTTGTGCTTAATATGTAGTTGTGATAATTCTTTGACACACATCAACATGGGTGCTGATTTGTCATAATGTTGGGGTGGGGGTGAATCACTTGGCCAGTAACTCCACAGTACGAATTCCTGGATTGAAACAATAGAAACTCTTCTCATTCACTGGTAGGTTGTAACAGAGCTCTCTAAAGTTGACTTCTCAGGTGAAAAATATAGACAACATGCATTCAGTGGATGCTGACGTTGTTTGGCATTCTCTGCATATGCTGGCGTGGTCACAGTAAACAGTAATCATGGGTCAGTGTTTAAGGATGATTATTATATTGTGGTGCCACACTGATGCTTGCTGGTTCTGACCCAGAGGAGTCTCGCTTTTTTCATTGAGCTTTTGGCAGCTCAGTGTCCTTAAAAGGACAGCTCACTGTTGCAGCACTATTTGGAATTCAGAAGGAACTTTGGCAAGCTTGGTGTTTTTGTAGTCACCCCTGTAGCTCACTCTGAAGCTGCTCATTTGCTTAATGGAATGCCAGCTTATATTTTTGGTGACTTATCTCCAGGCTGATGCAACTTGTTGTTGCCGTTACCATATTGTCTTTGTGATTAAATTCAGCAAGTTTGTTTATTTTAGAGACCTAAATTAAACATATATATTTATCGTTTATGGATCTGCTTAGCGGCACGGTGGCGCAGTGGGTAGCGCTGCTGCCTCGCAGTTGGGAGACCTGGGGACCCGGGTTCGCTTCCCGGGTCCTCCCTGCGTGGAGTTTGCATGTTCTCCCCGTGTCTGCGTGGGTTTCCTCCGGGCGCTCCGGTTTCCTCCCACAGTCCAAAGACATGCTGGTTAGGTGGATTGGTGATTCTAAATTGGCCCTAGTGTGTGCTTGGTGTGTGGGTGTGTTTGTGTGTGTGTGTCCTGCGGTGGGTTGGCACCCTGCCCAGGATTGGTTCCCTGCCTTGTGCCCTGTGTTGGCTGGGATTGGCTCCAGCAGACCCCCGTGACCCTGTGTTCGGATTCAGCGGGTTGGAAAATGGATGGATGGATGGATGGATCTGCTTTGATAAGGTTATGATTTTGCTGTCACCGTCACTGTGCGCTACTAGTTAGGCTGACAACTCAAGTATAGAACTGCCTTTATAAGAAGTCTGAAATAAAATAATGACTCAAATGCAGTAGGTACAGACCTTTCAACTTGATTTTACCAGCATGTCTTTTCTTTAGCAACACTCCAGGACTCTTCTGATCTTGCATATATTGATTTATTGAGATACTATATACTGTATACATATTGTGACAGATTTAGGGTCCCCGTGACCCCTTGAACCCTCAGACCACACATCAGACACCAGGTAAAAGTCCAAATATTATATTTATTTAGACGAAACGTGCACAAAGCACCCTGTTCTCCACAATATTCAAATAAATACACAATAAACAATCACTAATCAATAACAATAATCCTCCTCACTCCCAGACGCGTTGCCACTCTTCCACCCAGCTCAGCTCAGCGTCTGGGATTTCCCATCATCCTTTTATATTCCCTGACCCAGAAGTGGTTCCAACCCTACAGTCCATGTGATTCCTTATCACTTCTGGGTCAGATAAAAAGCCCTTTTCCTCATCCCGGAAGCACGTCATTTCCCTTGTCGCCTTGCCTACGACGTACTTCCAGGTTATAGGGCACAAACAACTCTCTGGGCCTCTCTGCAGCGTCATCTGTTGGCCCCTGTGGTATCCAGCAGGGCTGTAAAGGAAAACTCCATCGTCTATGATTCCCTGCTGGTATTCGGGGCACTTCCATGCTGCAGGGAGAGCTCCATCTGGCGGCCTGGGGGTGTTGGGCCAGGATGACAGGCCAGCCATATCCCACAATATATATATGGTTTTTTTTCAGTTTTATTCTTCCACTTTACTGGTGAAGTCAAATTTTGAAAAGGTATCTCGTGTAATGTGCAAGATTTGTCCAAAGTTATCTTTGTTTTCTCCTCAGCTGTTACTGATGGTTGTCCCGAACCCTTAAAGGTCAGTGGTATGTTGTGAGCAAGTGGTCCCTTTATCTAAAATATTCCTCCCTGCCTGAGTGCTCCTGTTTACAGATGTGGATCTCAATGACTAACCATGGGTGTTCAGTCATACTTTCTGCTGGTTGATATATGGTAAGTGACATTCAGTCTGTTTTCCTGTTGTTCTTGTGGCCTATTTAATAAACTGACAGTTGGGGCTCACATTGAATTTCAAAGGTAATGGCTCACTCTGTCCAATGATGACGGGTTTCTTCCATTTTACTATATTTTATTGTCTTCTTGTCACTTACTTGCTTAAAAATCAAACACATATCCTTTCTTTGTACACATAACTTCAGGTATGCAGAACATGTTGTTTTTCACCATTCTTCTCGCCTTAGCAGCACTGAGAGGCAGAGTTCGGACAATCTGGGAGTGGCACTGGGTCTCAAAATGTTTAAACATTCTTTTCTTTCTACCCTCCTCTCACAATGCCAGCGGCCATTCTTGGAGTTCTTTAATTGAGTGAGTGCCGCGCCAGTCTTTGAACTTCTCTGCTTTTCAAGAAATGTCTGTTTCAGAAATGAAATATAATAACTTTTGCAGACTACCACATGAAAGGAGTGGTCTTAAGGTCAAAGGGCTGCCTTCAAAGAGTTGTTCACATTCATAACATCTGAAATAAAAGGCCTGTGCAGGTCAGACAATTTAGATGCTAATTCTCTTGAAAGAATATATATATATATATTTTACTGTATGTTGGTCCATTCACCCATTTGTCTGATATAACTCAACTCAACTGAACTTTTATTGATTGTGCAATAGTATTTTCATCTCACAATACATAAGAAAAACATGTTTTTTATGAAATGCGGAGATAAAAAAGTACTAAAAGAGCTACGCAAAGGATGGTCATAAACAGGCTAAACATTGTTCACCTAGTTAGAGATGCCAAAACCAAAACCATTATACAAAAGTCAATGTCAAAATAACGCTTAAAGTCCAAACTAATCCTAGTAATGGGATTTCCTAAGCAAAACTTAACTTTGAGAACCCCATGTTTACCCAATAGCATGGATGCTGTGAACTGGCAGCTCATACTGGAAAAAGAAACTGATGTCATCATAGCATAATATGAGCAGCAGCAGCAACCACAGCAATGGCAAACAAGATGGCAGAAAATGGAGGAAAAAACAAAATTACATCAGATAAATTAAACAAATCTCATAACAGAACAAATACAGAGATGTCAACCAAATTATGACAATTAGAAAAACAAAAATAGGTTTTACAGGGGTTATGCAGTTTATAATCATGTGACACAATATCTCTCTATTATAATAAAAAATCCTGCGACAAAACGAGACTTTTTGGGCAATGAGACAAGACTTTTTCGAAGATTTTTTCATGTCCCGCAAGTTTAGACCTTAGCCATGAGATTTTTTCAAGTCATGCCCTCCTCTCAATCATTTTTAACCACGCACACAGTCCTCTCACCTCTCATTCGTGTGAATGCATTTGACAAACACAGTTCTTGCACTCCCAGCTGTTATACATTTTAACATTTTCCTCACTTTAAGTTCCCAATTAAAGAAGATGTATTATGTCCAAATCTTATTGATGAATTTCATCACGAAGGGTTATCAACTGAAAAAATGAGTACACGGGCAATCCTAGCACCGAGAAACGATGAAGTCAAACGAATTAACGTCAAAAATGTTGTTCATTTACATGGCAAATTGGTTAAATGCGTATCAATAGACAGTGCTAAAACAGTTGGTGGTGATCACGTGGAAGATGAAAACATCAATTTATAATATCCCAAAGAATATCTATAACCATTAACACCGTCCGGTCTTCCACCGCACGAATTACTGTAGAAAGAAGGATGTATCCAAGAAAGGTAATGGAGTACATCTTCAGGGGATAACATTACACAACAAAGGAGATCTTGATATGCCATTCGTATTAAAACGTTAACAGTTTCCCATTAGAATAACTTTTGCAAAGACAATTAACAAATCTCAGAGTCAAACATTCGAAAAAGTCTTTTTATTTAATAGCGAGAAAGAAACGAAATTCAATCACAGGCAGTTATACGTTGCGTTGTCACGATGAAAGTCCAAACACAGAATCAAAATTCAGTGAGATATTGACGAAAATTTAATTCAAAAAATTGTTTTTACTGAAGTTTTACAGTAGAAGTGTAAGTTTAAAAAGTCTTTGTGTGTTAATTTCAAAGCCAAACAGAACAAAATATTCTAATGCAACATGAAACATAATTTACTTTCAAATTATTACATTTTACTCTTTTTTAATATGGTTAATTTCTTGCTGTAATGTAAAATAGCTCTATTATGCATATGTGACAATTCCCATGAAAATAAAAATCTGCTTAAATTGTACAACCCCTTCCACATACGCAAGCGACAGAACCACAAAGAGGCTTGCGCATAGGGAAGGCAGGGAGGTTGGCGAGCGAAGCAAGCAGGGGGCAAAGCCCCCTAGTCTTAAATATAACAGTCATATGAAAGCATTATAATATGTTGTTATTCACATTCCATCCCACAATTTTCCATACCCTGTTAATTGGGGTGCTGAAACGCCCTCTGCTGGTCACAGTGGATTAGACTGATGAGTATTTAGGGCTGAATAGTCTGTTCTTGTTATAATTGTTATAATTGTTCTAATGTTGTAATTATCACCAGAATAATGGAGCCCACCCATAATGGTGCACTAGGATACACTGAGGCTCGCACATCTACACTGCGTTCAGTATGGAGTGCCTACTAACATAATAGGCCTGTCTTTGGTGGTCAAGGGAAGACCAGAATAACTGGAGGATAAACACACAAATGCAATAGACAACATGAGAACTCCACACAGACTGTCCCACAGACTGGGAGGCACCAGTGCTAACCACTGCACCACTATGTCACCATATGTAAAAGATATAATTCTAAAAATTCTCGCAATTGTTCATAGTGTTTTGACACAAATGTGGTATAGTAACATTGATTTTGACTTTTAAAATAACCCATTCTCATCTGTTTTGAACCTGGGAATGAGTTAGGCCTCCATTTTTACCATAAGAAGAAACAATTAAACCGCCTCCCTGAGTAGGCCTTGAGGTCTAATGTCCTGGTTTACATTTGTTTTATCTACAATCACACAGAAGACCAGGCTTCAGTATGCACTACCTAGAAAAATAAAGATTCCCACCTTTTAATAATTTAGAAATTATCTGCAATAGAAAATACTTGCCCAATTTCTACTTACCGCATAAGCAAATGCAAATGAGGCAGGTACAAACATTTTTATCTAAACACCATAAAAGAAAAGATTGAATTCAATCTGACCATGAACTGTTACTGTTCCGCTGATGAGAAGTCACAGCCTTCAGCCAACATATCAGTTTAATGATTGTGCTGCACTTTGCTGTTAAACAAATTGTAAAAAGACGGAAAAAGAAGTCATGACGGATGGGCTGAAAGGCAAATGTTATCAGATAGGAAAGACAAATTCTGAAATGGAAATGTTGCTCATTTACCTTCACACTGGCAGATGTAATTGTAATATGTCATAGAATTTTCAAACCCACCTAATCTATTTCACTGTCAGGCAGGGATGCAGCCCATCCCAGAAGCTCTGGGCACAAGGCAGGACCCAACCCTGGACTGGACACAAGCCCATTGCAGACCCCACTCATCCATACATATTAACCCAAGGTGGGTGAACGTAGGGTCTCCAATCAACCTAACACACACACACACACTTTGGGCATGTAGGAGAACACTGCAGTAACCATAAAAAAACCTCTCAGACATGAAGAGCAAATGCAAACTTCATACAGACATGCAGGCATGAGGACCAAACTCAGGTCACTGGACCTGTTATATTTTGCTACACATGAAATAAATGTGTGAGTGAAAATGTCTTATGTATGCATAGTACCATTATTAGCAGCCCTGTTAGTATCACAACACAGATTCATATTACTTAAAGGAATACTCTCCCCAAACATTATATTTTTATATAACACTTACTCCATGTAGATTGTAGTAATGGATGAGAAAAAATTGTAATCTTGCATTTTTCATAGAGAATGGAGATAACAATGTTTCTGATAGAATGGGACCCTATGCTGGACAACAGTAAAGATATCAAAAACATCCATAAATAAAATCTCATGCTATTCCTGTCACATTGTATGAACACAACACACAAAATGCTTGCAGTTTCTTGCTAAAATACTGTTCAATCAACCAATCCATTGACTTTATTTGATTGATTGACAGATAGATAGACAATGCGAAAGAAAATAAAGGTGATGACGGGGTATCATCATCATAATAATAACCCATCACCTGCATGTCCTCTCTCACCACATCCATAAACCTTCCCTTAGGCCTTCCTCTTTTCCACTTGCCTGGCAGCTCTATCTTTAACATCCTTCTCCCAATATACCCAGCATCTCTCCTCTACACATGTCCAAACCAACACAATCTTGCCTCTCTGACTTCGTCTCCCAACCATCCAACTTCAGCTGACCCTCTAATGTATTCATTTCTAACCCTATCCATCCTTGTCACACCCTTAGCATCTTAGTATCTTCTGCCTCCAGCTCTGTCTCTTGCTTTCTGGTCAGTGTCACCGTCTCCAACCCATATAACATATCTGGTATCACTGCCATCCTGTAGAACTTCCCTTTCACTCTTGCTGATATCTGTCTGTCACAAATTACTCCTGACACTCTTCTTTTCCCATTCCAACCTGCCTGCACTCTCTTATTCACCTCTCTTCCACACTCCCTGGTACTCTCTAAGTATTTAATCTCATTCGCCTTCACCATCTCTACTCCCTGCATCCTCACCATTCCGCTGACCTCCGTCTCATTCACACAAATGTATTCTGTCTTGTTCCTACTGACCTTCATTCCTCTCCTCTCTAGAATATATCTCCACCTCTCCAGGGTCTCCTCAACCTGCTCCCTATTATCACTACAGATCACAATGTCATCAGCAAACATCATAGTCCAAGGGGACTCCTGTCTAATCTTGTCTGTCAACTTGTCTCTCACCATTGCAAATAAGAAAGGGCTCAGAGCTGATCCCTGATGTAATCCCACCTCCACCTCGAATGCATCCACCACTCCTACCGCAGACCTCACCATTGTCACACTTCCCTCGTACATATCCTGTACAACTCTTACGTACTTCTCTGCCACTCCCGACTTCATCATACAATATCACAACTCCTCTCGAGGCACCCTGTCATATGCTTTCTCCAGGTCCACAAAGACACAATGAAACTCCTTCTGGCCTTCTCTGAACTTCTCCATCAACACCCTCAGAGCACACAATGCATCTGTGGTGCTCTTTCTTGGCATGAAACCATACTGCTGCTCACTAATCATCACCTCACATCCCCCTTATTCTTAACAATTGATACAAGTACCAATTGGATTAAAAATCTGGTTAAAAACTCCACTGCCATCTCTCCTAAACACCTCCATGCTTCCACAAGTATGCCATCTGGACCAACAGCCTTTCCATTCTTCATCCTCTTCATAGCTGTCCTTACTTCCTCCTTGCTAATCCATTGCACTTCCTGATTCACTGTCTCTCCATCATCCAACCTTCTCTCTCTCTCTCTCTCTCTCTCTCTCTCTCTCTCTCTCTCTCTCTCTCTCTCTCTCTCTCTCATTCTCTTCATTCATCAGCCTCTCAAAGTACTCTTTCCATCTACTCAACCTATCTATCCTAGTTTTTGGTGTGAAGTGTTTCTGGTATGCTTTCCATATTAAAATACAGCATTTATCTTAGAAGAAGCAAGAAGAGTTAAGCAAACATATTAGGAAACCAGATGATGGGTGTGTGAGCAATAAGGACATAGAATGTTCTAGGTGATGATGAAAGAAAGTGGTAACTGTAGGACTTGGTAGTTGTCACGTACACAGGAAGTCCATAGAAGGGTAAGAGCTGAACTTAAGAGATATTGAGAACAACAAAGAATGTAGTGGAATAAGACTTTTATTTAGTTGTGTAAGTTAAGGAAACAATCAGAGTAAACATCAGATGTTGTGTAAGGATTAATTCAGCACCATTATGTAGATTCAATTGTCTAAAAATATGGGACTCTGACTTTGCTCTGAGACCATCCCTTAACGGACTGCTGTAAGAGAGATTAAAGATGCATGAACCAGCTTCCTCCTTCCTGATTTCTGACTCAAAAAGAGGTTCTAAGGGAACAATATATAATTATTTTCTTCCACAATAGAGAGATAGATTGATTGAATTTAAAGTGCAGGATGGTCCTAATACAAGTAGAAAACATGGGGCATGATATAAAGTAAGCAAAATAAACATAGAAACTAAAATAAAACAACATCAACTGTTAAATATATGTAGTCCATAAACAGGAATCTCCTTCACTCAGCGTCACACTTTGAATGGCAGGGAGGTGGCAGGTCTTCAATTTCAAAGTGCTGCAGGATGAGTTAAATGAAAGGTGGAGACTGCTGGTGAGCATTCAGAAGTTGGTTTTATTGTCATGAGAATGTTCATATTCAGTTGACCACAACTGCAATTTATTTTGTAGAAATAATCTCAAATTGGCAAACATATATATATATATATTTTTTATAAAAAGCCCAACAGGATCTTAAATGAAGTGACAGGCTACCTTGTGTGTTTTAAAGTGAATTTCCCCTTGGGATTAATAAAGCATCTATCTATCTATCTATCTATCTATCTATCTATCTATCTATCTATCTATCTATCTATCTATCTATCTATCTATCTATCTATCTATCTATCTATCTATCTATCTATCTATCTATCTATCTAATATACCTCATACATACATATATATCTAATATATCTATCTAATATCTAGCCAATATTGATGCTCTGCGTAAGAAAGGACAGAGCCGGTTATACTTCCTTAGAAGGCTGGCATCCTTCAACACCGACAATAAGATGCTGCAGATGTTCTATCAGACGGTTATGGCGAGTGCCCTCTTCTACGCGGTGGTGTGCTGGGGAGGCAGCATTAAGAAGAAAGACGCCTCGCGCCTGGACAAACTGGTGAGGAAGGCAGGATCTATTGTTGGTATGGAGCTGGACAGTTTGACATCTGTGGCAGAGCGACGGGCGCTCAGCAGGCTCCTATCAATTATGGAGAATCCACTTCATCCATTAAACAGTATCATCTCCAGACAGAAGAGCAGCTTCAGCAACAGACTGCTGTCACTGTCCTGCTCCACTGACAGACTGAGAAGATCGTTCCTCCCCCAAACTATGCGACTCTTCAATTCCACCCGGGGGGGGGTAAACATTAACATTATAAAAAGTTATTGTCTGTTTTTACCTGCATTATTATCAATCTTTAATTTCATATTTTTTTTTTTTTGTATCAGTATGCTGCTGCTGGAGAATGTGAATTTCCCCCTGGGATCAATAACGTATCTATCTATCTATCTATCTATCTATCTATCTATCTATCTATCTATCTATCTATCTATCTATCTATCTATCTATCTATCTATCTATCTATCTATCTATCTATCTATCTATCTAAAGAAAGAAACACAACAGTGCTTTCAGCTGAATCTTGGGTGGGCAGTTACTATCATGTTGCTAGCTGTTGCGTTTCTACAGGATCCTTAAAGTAAGTCGCTGAGCATGGCACAGAATAAAAAACAGTCATAGTTTGTGCATAATTAAACCAAGCCATCCATGAGATGGCTCGTCAGATTGATTTATTAACAAAGCATTTCTAGGTGTCACATATAAGGGAATGAAAGGTGACCAATTTAAAAACTGGGTGTGAGTCTACTGGCTATTATGATCTCTGATATTTAGACATTTTTGTGCTCATTGTAGCAAGTATTAAGAACTGTTCTATATCTCTTACAAGGTTTTGAAGAACAGTGAAGCTGAATCTGAGGCTGTGTTTTGTGTTTTATGCCTCCTGACAAAATGGAGTTTTTGTTTTACAATTTACTTGACGTTTTGTTTTCACAACAGGTGCTGAACATATTGCTAGCTGTTGTCTTGGAATTCCCCAGGATGTGCTCATTGGTGACGTCAAACATGTGATGGCATGACGTTCAGTGCCATTAATCCTGGGGTATCTGATTTTGACAGATAATAAAACCTTTACTTGGTGACAAACTAAAACTCCTGGTCTTGAACCTCTGCTCATTTCTTGCCTCTGTATTTTGATTGCATTTCTGTGCCCTGGCAAAAAAACTTCTTTCTGATTCCCAGTTTTGACTTACGCCTGCATTTGTTTATTTATTTATTTATTTTTGCATCTTCTGGTCATTTTAATTTTTGGACCTTTGTCCCTGTTAAAATCACTGCTGTTCAGGCCAGAGCACCTAAAGGTGACTGAGACAAGCTCCCATTTGTTCTTACGTAATTTAGGCTTGGATTCATGTGGAATTACTAATTCAAGGCATTCATTGCATTGCTCTTCTTTTAGAATTTTGCACTGGGACAACTTAAGCATTGAAAAAGACTCTCTTGTGCAGATTTCTTTAGATAGAAGGCTACCTCTTTATTGTGTAGAGGGTACATTAACATTTTTTCAGGTGGTTGGTAGGGTTTTCTTAGGGATAATTAATTGTGGCTAGTAGAGACATGATGATTGTGATACATAACTTTATTAACCCTATCAGATTTTTTTGTTCCAGTAGTAATATATCACTATTGATTAACGCTGGCCAAAGTGATTTAACTTGTTGTGTTGTGTATGAATGCATTATAGTAATAACCAGTAACGGCGCACTGCACGATAACATGCAGTGAATACACTTGACTTGAGCATTCATAGTTTTTATCCTCTTTCTCTGTACGTTTAGCATTCATTTGCTCAGCAGTTGATGTGCTTGCTGCTTCCTGAGCAGCTCTTCTTTTCTCCACCCTAGCGGCCCGCTTCTTCTCTTCCTTCGTCGGCATCTTTTCATGTTAAAACTGATTAACTTGGTGTATGGGTTGCAATTACTTAGTACTTTTTCCTTAAGCTGGCACTTAAGTCTTCAATCTGCCTCAAGAATGATTTAAGATATGAAGAGGTAGGGGAAGTGACAGCGAAGGTGGTAGGGATGAGAAAGGCGCCCGTATGCATGCACCACATGGCTGCCCTGCTGGCCGCTGCTGAGAGTTGATTCTACAATAAAATTAAATAAAAATAAAAAGAGGAATAACCCTGGAGGTCAATCATCACCCCAAAAGCGGATAGTAGATGTCACGTAGTATATGTGTACCAAATTTCAGGTCAATAGTTCAAACGATTTGCGAGCTACAGGGAATTTAAAATACTGGCCAGACAAACGGACAGCCATGGTAGCGTATTATATAAGTAGATAGACGGAGGTGGAGTAGCAGTAGTATAGTCACATAGTGCACTGCTGGTCTACAGTCCATCTTTAGGTCAGCAAATATTGGGGCAACAGATTTTCAGAACAAAGTTGTTTTTTATCTTTGGTAAAAAATTTTAAATGAATGCAAACATAAAGATATTTGATTATACATAGTGCATAAGGCATACAAATAATTGAATTTCACAGTAAAGGACACTGCCTATGCATATAGTCCACTGTTTTGAGGACGTACTATGGCTTGATTTTCTGCTGATTCTTGTCTGAAGACTATAAAACTCCGCACAGAGGCACTGCGGTGCATTCTTAACTTATATTGCAAGAGCAACACTCTAAATTCAGCCACTCTACTAAGAACTTGAAATGCCCCCTTATGGATTCTTCCCTGCAACTGGGCTGACAGAGAAGTCCACCTGAAACCCCAGCCGTGGCTAGTGACCCTCACGCCTACCACAAATCTCATATTACACATCCATCAAGAACTAGAGGACAGATTCTCACCCTGCAACCGAATACGCTGAATAAAAAGCTAAATCAGCATGTGAGCAGGCCAATGGGAAACCTGAGTCATTCATTGCAACTGTAAGACATGTCACAGAAGTGTTACGATGAGAAGTGCAGAAAGTTTCTTGGAAAAAAAAAGGTCCAGGGAGGAAATTGAGAGGGTACTCAATGGATTCTAGTACAAGTTTCACATGCCACATACACATGTTACTACGTAGGGCAGCAGAATGCAAGTTGTAGGCCACATTTGGAAGCTGCTGCTGTAGCTTTCAGAAGGTTTGCAAGAAGAAATGGACCTCAAAAACAATGTCTGATAGTGTTTGTTTTCTTATGGATACATTTTCCATGTAATTCTGATTAACAGAAACAGCAGTAGCCACCTAATGGAACTTTGGCCCCAGGACATTTCCAATATGGATGGATCCTCTTTGTGACATTAAGATGTTTCTGCTTGTGTTCATGGAGAACTTCCTAGCACAACATACACATGCAGTCTGCTCCATTGAGACACCAAATTAGAAGAGCAGTAGTGGCTCTCCATCTTGTGTCCTGCCAACCACCTGAGGCTGTCCAATTATGGCTTAGTGGATTTGAAGCCATCTAGATGCATGATTTTTTACCTTAATTAAACAGTTTGTTTTATCATATTCCATCTTTTGTTTGTTACTTTTTAGTATCTCTTATAGAGTATCGGGTGCTCGACAAAGTAAATGAGAGAGCAGTTCAAGGTGTCGAGCTGATTGACGCTATCTCCCGATTGTTTTCTGCCATGGTTGGCACCTTGTGACCCTATGCTGGGTAAGCTAGCTTCGGAAAACAACTGGATTGATCATTTAAATTATTTGGTTTTTACATATTTTACACTAGTACAAGATTATTTATTAAATTATACAAAATGCTGCCCTAAATTCAGGATATCAGAAACATTTTGCTGCAGTGTTGTTTTTTTCGTTATTGTTTTGCATTAATGAGACCAGATGATTATTCCAGTTTCTCTAAACCACAAGGTCACTGAATGACTGCCTGACCTCAAGAAAATCATTAACCCAGCTAGGCCTCAGCAGAAACAATCTATAATTCAGTGTGCGGTTCACTAAGTGGTTGGTGATACTGCACTGCATGTGTACATTTGAAAAGAGCTGCAGAAAATCTCAAGAAACAAATGAAAAAAAAAAACAAAATACAAATGAAAATGCCAAACAAATAATTCAAGCTGCTGTCAGGTCCTTGTGCCTGACTGTCTTAAAACTCAACTGCCTGCCATACCATCTGGTTCCACAAAGAGGTGCTGCACAGACTGATGGAAGGCACTTCCAAAGTTCTGGTGGAATTCGAACATTAGAACAATCTTGACGAGAACAGACCATTCAGCCCAACAAGCTCATCGGTCCTATCCACTGTGACCAGTAGGGGGCGAATGTCAGATGCCACCACACAAACACAAGTCCCAGGTTCAAATGTAAGGTTTATTATAATCAATTACCTTATAAAAGACATCTTTAATACATGCCAACACAAATCCACACTCTTTCTCTTTCTTCCTCTCATGCTTCTTCTTCTTCACTCCTTGCCGGCAAGCTTTGTACACTTCCACCCGACACCAACTTGCCTGGATGAAGTTGAGGGGTTCTTTTTATCTTGAACCCAGTAGTACTTCCAGTGTCAGGGCACAGCCCGATGTCAACACTTCCAGGTCAATCAGAAGTCCCAAAAGTCAAGCAGCACAGCTCCAAGTAGCAACCCCTGGAGGCACTCCGGGACCCCAACAGGGCTGCTCCACGGCACTACAACTCCCATCATGCCCTACAGGAGTCTACTGGTGTACCTGACTCCAGGATTGATGCTGCCTATCAGTTCAGGGGAGCTTGTAGCTTGAACAATTCAGCTCCCACTGTTCTTCCTTCAAGCTGGCCTCCGGGCCGGGTAATATTCCTCCATTTCCTCCTGCCAGTGTTCCCACTTTTCAGATGACATCTTATGCCCAGATCCTTGTACAGGTGGGGAACTGCCGGCCTCTTTTCATGCCTGTTTGCCACCTGGGCCTCCAAGCCAGGTACGGGAAGGGAATTCATTTTGCGTCCCTGCCTGCCATCCATCACACTCCTTGATTTCTCCAAAATAACATCAAATCATTTTTTTTGTTGGTCTCCAACATCCTGCTGTCTATCATGAAACCTTTGTGCTAAATCTGTGCTTAACAAGTTTCCACCTGTGTCCCCATGTTCTTGTATTTTAAAGCAACAGTCAGGATCCACTGTGCTAATTCCATTCATAATGTTAAACACTTCAATCGCGTCACCTCTTAATCTCTGTCTGGTTAAACTGAAATAACTCAAGTTGTTTAGTCTTTTCTGGTTGCTCACACCTCTTAGTCCTGGGATCAGCCTAGTGACTCATTAACTTTCTGATTTCACACATACCACAGACAAACATGAGAGAGTTTATCAGGAGAAAGATCCATGTTTTTTTATTTTGTTTTTCCTCATTAGGATCTTTGCTTTTACCGCGCCAGGATTTTTGTTTAAGTGTCCAGTGCCCTTTCTACAGTTGGTCCCTGGATAAGCCCAAGTGTTCTGTGGTCCAGAACTGGATAAACACATTAGAAAGTGAGAAATGAATTCTTTAGATGTAAGGAATTAGGGCAGTGTCCCATTTGTTTTCATGTTAAAAAGTTAACTCTTAAGTCAGTTCAGACCACAGATGCTTTTCAGACCACAGGATTAACGATTTTAAACCACCAAATACAGCACTTTAGTGGTGTAGTGTTGGTGCACAGATTTCATATTTTGGAAAGATTACAGGGACCATTGTATACTATGTAGGGGACACCCGAGCATTTCTGCCCATAAAATGCATACCTTAAACGAAGCAATGGGTGAATGAGTTTTCTACCGAATAATGTTTAATTCCACAGGGAGAGAAGGGTCCCGAAATGGCTTTACATCCATGCTAGTGAATTCAGCTTTGCTGTATGTAGTGGCATCTGAAGTCACCAGGCGTCTATCTGTTTAACTGCCTGCACAAATGAATTAAATAAACTTTTCAAAGCTGACATTAAGGTAAACACCCATGGCGCACATAGGCACAGACATGGCCAGCACTGTAAAAGGAGGAACAAACCATTCTCAGGAAGTTGTACTGAATAAGATTTCTTCTCATACTATAAAGTGCACTTTGATATACAAATGCAAGGTATGGTGGCTGTGAAAGGAGAGTATCGATTGACTTTGGTTATTTATCATGGCACCGCAGAGTGACAATGTGTTGCAACTAAGAGTTTCACTGCTGTCAGCACATGTGACAACACTACCGCTGCTGAGAAGAAATAACCCCCATCAATTCACTTGGGACGTTAAACTGCATTTTTTTTCAACTGTATATTTACAAATATCAGCTATTTCTTTCAAAAATTTTATGTTGAAGAGACATGAGCTACTAGTACAATATGTTTCACTACCAACATCTAATGATAGAATACGAATCAATGCAATTTTTACATCACCAGGTAAGCTGATTCAAGAATATAAAGTTCTGTTTTTAATTTGTTCTTGTACCAAAGAATAGTAATGTGTTGCATGTTGGTTGGACATGAAAACGAGAATTACACTGTACTCTATGCACATGACAAATGCTAACACCACTGCCACTTTTTTGTTGCTATTAGACCACACCCACATTGTGACATCATAGACTTATCTATTATGAGTGAATTATTCCTTAAGTCTCTGACTTTTAAATAACTGACATCAGACAGTGAAGCTGGGTGAATATCAGTCAGAGCCCTGACCCTGAGCACAGCATCCCCTCAAAGCCGTGTTCCGTCTCCTTTCCTTTTCTCTTTCTACACCAATGATGCCATCTCTAGTGATCCATCTGTTAAACTGGTCAAGATTGCTGATGACACCACCCTGACTGGCCTGATCATAGACTGGGATGAAATGCCATATTAGAGGGAGGTGGATCAGCTGGTCAGTTGGTGCAGCCTCAATAATTTTAAATTGTAGATTTTAGGAGACACACCTATCTCCTCCTACAACCCTAGTTATAAATGATGTCACTGTCAACAGGGTGGAACCATAGTAATTTTCCATGGCACAACCATCACTCTCAATATGAACTGGGATGAAAACATAACTGCTCTTATCAACAAGCTCTACAGCAGATGTTTCTTTTTTTATAGAGCTGTCATTGACGACATTCTCACTTTTTCCTTAACAGTCTGGTATGTCAATGCACCTGCTCACTCGAAACAAACTGCAGTATGTTTTTGAACAGAAGAGAAGACTGGAGGCCTGAAACTGGACTCCACTGAGAGTCAAGGGTCAAGGGTCACCCGAACAACCACCTCATTCAGTTATAACCATAGAGGAAGCATTACTGGTCACTAAGGGAGTACTACTAGACACAGAAACAGTCTATTTACTATTCACTATATCTAAACACAGTCTCTGATTCATTTCTGTCTTTCCTTGATTTATTACTCCATATTCAATACAAATTATGTTTATTTTGTGTTTGCTTTATAAGGACATACTTGATATATTACTGGGCAGGAGTGCCATTCTACACTAATATATTGTTTTATATATTTGTGTCTTGTGCAAGATATTTTTCACTGCTACTTTAAATAATTTTGCGATGGTGTCATATATTGTATATTGTGTTATTTATTTGTATACAAATTCCTAGCAGCTATGTTGCCTGGAAATAAATGAGTTTAGGTTCATGTTCATGTTCATGTCACAGCAATGGCTCTTTTCAATTTAATGTACGTAATGGACATGCCTTCCTGTCTCACCTCCTTCCCTTAGCAACCAGCCCCATCTTATTCTCACAAATGTTGGAATTTCATTTGTTTTTTTTCTTTTTTAAATTTATTTTATGTATTTTTTTTTCTTTTTCATGTTATCCTTGGAGACCCCAAGTAGTGTTTGTTTCTCGCTAGTGTGACACCTTCCTGTTTAAGGGCCACTGTTGCATATATGGTATATCATGCTGTGCCATCTTATTTGGAATTTGAATTAAAAATAAAGTAAAGACTCAATCTTGTTATTCAAATAAAAGTAAAAAAAAAAAATCATGTCCCAACTCATGGCTTCTTAGCTTTGCCCATTATATGAAAATTATCCTGTTTGGCAAACCCTGCTGTTATTTTTTTTCAGTTTCTGGCTTACCAACTTGAGATTCTGCCACTCAGAAGATGTCACCAATAATACATATTTTAATAAAATGAAGTGCCTGTTGGTCGGAGATTAGCCTGCAACTTGTAGGGAGGACTTTAAAGAGATGTGAACTGTAGTGCAGGGCTTACTAAGTCATAAAATACGTAACAAGCAAAATGTTGAGTTTTTTCTTCCTCCTTCCATTTCAATAATCAGTGTTATTTCCTCTAGTGTCTCTCATAGACAGAAATGTCCATTGAAACAAATATGATATGCCCCTCCAAGCATAATCCAATGGATTAACTACAGATCTAAGTGTACCCAAATAAAAGCCGAGGTATATTTCAGGTGGAAGTGACTTTTTCCTGGTTTGAAATGAACAAAATGACATATCCATTGTGACAAATGTAGAGGGCATAGCAGCCAATCAACCCGACACAGACAGACGCAGGAGGCACACTGATAAAACACAAATGTTTTATTTTCTTCTTTTCACCTGTGGGCAACACCTTCCCTGTTTCCCACAGGCACAACAGCTAAACACAATTCTTTTCTTTTCTTCTCTTCTTTTCTCCTCTTTTGTCTCCTCCCCTCCTCCCGGCAAGCCTTGTCTCCCTCCTCCCGACTCTGGCTCTCCAAGTGGTGTCTGCTAGCTCCTTTTATATGAGTCACCCAGAAGTTCTCCAGGAGCTCGTTGCCCCACTTCTGGCTGCACTTCCTGGTGTGGTGGAAGAACCATCCACACGGGCTCAGGAACAGCTGCAGCGCCCCCTGGCAGCACCCCCGGATCCCAACAGGGCTGTAGATAACTCTCCCATGAAGCCCTGTGGAAATCCAAAGCACCACTACAACCCATGGGGGCTGCCATCTAGCGTCCCGGGGGAGGTACTGTTCTGCCCATGCTTGCTCCCCCTGTCCGCTAAGCGAAGAGGCTTCCTGGCCGGGCAAGTACCCCAGCCGTCTGTGACACCATGTAAAAGGCTAACAAATGCAGCTCAGGCTTCATGTAGTCAGGGTTCAAGGATGTGGCTGCTCATATCAGTAGCGATGGCCCAGTTATACAAAAAGCTCAAGCTGTCTTTGAAAGTTAGTAAGAAGGCACCCTTGTGAAAACTTCCCCACACTGGCCATGTTAGGCCAAGCATACGCTGTGCGATTTTGACCCATCATGGCCTAATGGACTACTCAAAGAGTCACCTTGATATGAACAGGTTCAGTGCGATTGACACGCCATGACGTGGCTACACCGACTGTAATTGTACAGGATGGTTTTGCCCAGTGACATTTTGCAATAAAGCTTTACCTCTTCCAAAAAATAAATATGGCGACACAGTGTTCTTAAAATGTCAACAAAGCAAAGTGCTGGGCTGCTGATTCTTGCTGTACTCGGAAACTACAAAAAAAAGGAAGGCGTAACTGGACATGTAGATGGTTTGGAAGGCATATGGACTATGTCATCTGTCCGTTTCACACCAAGAGAACTGGAGGTCTGTAGATTAAGTAATTTACTGTTGTGCGTGTTTATTTCAGGTCCTTCCAGTAAAGATTTCCTAAGATATCATTGTCAATGGCCATTTACTTCTATGTGTGTGTGGCTGTATGATAGCTTTTTAACGTCAAAAATGTGAAAATGATGATGGCAAATACCCAGTGTGCAAAGTTCAGCCATTACACTGCAGCATCCCGAAATACAACATCTATCATTTTTGACTAACCCTAACCCTAATCCTAACCCTAACCCTAAGACTAACCCTATAATGGTTCTCTTCAAAGTCAAATTCTATATGTCATCAATTGACATTTTTAATCATGGTGTTCATTTATTGTAAAATACATGGATGATATGAAAGGGCTTCGCTGCACAATGAATTTCAGGAATTTTGATTGTGACATCAGAAAATCCCTACAAGACAGTCTGACATGATAGAAATTCTTCCGATTGCACCACATCCCACTAATTGTAATCTGGCATTGCACACGAAATGTTGGCCGATGGAGCTGAAATTCAGGTCAGCTCAGACAATTAGTTGGAGACGGCAAATCAAGCTAAAAATTGTGCCAAAAAAGTGCTGTGTACACCCAGGTGGGCAGGTGGAAACTAGCAGCCGATGTTAAAACAAATGCAGAAACTATCAGAATCATCCATCCTTACTCAGTGCCCGTTTATTCGTAGTGAGGCTTTTGGGGAACCAGTGGCTCTGGTAGCAACACAGGAAGCAGAAATGGAGAGGAAGGCAACCCATCATGGAGCAGATTCACACACACATGTGTAACAACTTAGTTTTGGATTTTAGTGAGTGACTAACTGATGCTCACTGAGAAAGCCACAAAAACACCGGGAGAACAGACAAACTGCAATCATAAGGCACCCCAACAAATGTGGGTCTGCAGCCTGTGAGGTGATAATGCTATTGTACTATCAATTACACAATTAAAAAAAAGATTACAAATGTTGGCCTAAAGGAAAAACTGTTTATGCAAGATGCACCACACAGTCTTGGTGGATTCTTGACTGAAGTGATACGTGTTACATTTTGAGACCACAGATTTTTGTACCCAACACAACTTGCCTTCCATTGACCCTGTTACCTCTGCTGTTGGTAGTTATGGTGTAAAACAAAGAAATCAACATGGAAACATTTCAGCTGAAATGAAAGAGGGCCATTCTTAGTGCACGGACCCATCACATGAACGATTAACGTGCTTCATCCGTTAAAATATGACCCAAGTGCGGTTTGTGAAACAGGCAATAGCAGTAAGACAAAGTGGCTTAATTTTCCTTCTTCATTTTTCTTGCATGGCATGGTTTGCCAGTTTCAACAACTGAACTTGTTCAGTTCCCATTTTTCTTTGAGCTGTGAGGCAGAGTTCAATGACAAGCGCTCTTCAGCCTAAATGAGAGCTGAAGCAGGAATACAAATGTTAGCACGCTGCTCCGCATTGTGATATGGCACAATCTGTTTACTTAATACACATACATTCTTAATAACATTTTGAATCTCACTTAATCCAGAGCAGGGCATTCAGAGCTTATCTAGGCAGCTTTGGACATGTAGCAGGAGGCAGCACGTTGCAGGACATGCACACAAGGCCAATTTACAGTCGCCAACTTAACGGCTAATTGGCCTCATATTGTACCAGATTCAACCCTTCCAATGATCACAAAAAGGGGGGGGGGGGGTCTTGATTTCATAAGTAATTATCTTCACAAGTTACTCTACAATGTGCAGTGCACTGTGATTAATCTTAACCTCCCTGATTTATTCAGAAGACAATTCAAGGCACTTGACTGCCGTCCATCATGTTTATTTTGAAGTCATGTTCTCATTAGATAATCTCCAAGTTCCCAGGCTTGGAGATTTGAGATGTTCATAATCATGAGGTATTCTTTGTGTACATAATCTTCAAGTGTGTGCTCCAATAACTGATGACAGACAAGAAGACCAAAAAATGATGAAATCTGTTTGGTATATGTGGAATGTTCCACATTTTAAACATCAGTGTAATTTAGAGAGTTGTTTTAGTTTGTGTCTGACACAGAATGCACATAGAATGTGGGATGTTTTATTAGTAATAGTGGGTCACGTGTATAATTCTTAACTACTTTATTAACATCCACCAAAAACAACAAACATACCACCTCCCACATCCGCTTCTGGCCAGACATGACATGGGTATGCAAGCTCCATATAGACAGCGGCTGGGCACACAATTCAAACCCCGTATGTTGGACCAATGTGGCATCAACACTGAACACTGTACCTCCTCACATTTATTTTATTATAACAATTATATATTATTATGTATGAATGACTGGTACTGGTGAGCACTGTTGCCTCACAGCTCCACAAAACTAGGTTAGAATTCCAGACTGGTCGCCATCTTTGTGGCATTTACATGTTCTTTTTGCACCCATAACAAAATTGACTCAGAAATGGCTTTTACACATTCAGTGTAGTTTACTGTGTACGTTTATTTACCCAAAATGTATCTAAATCCTGCGGTCGGCTGGCGCCATGCCCGGGATTTGTTCCTGCCTATCGCCCTGTGTTGGCAAAGGATTACAAGAAAGGAAGGATTCAGGAGCGTATTGTCGTCAGTGTGTTGTAATTCTGCTATACTGTCATTACTCCACTAACAAAGCAGTTCACTAATGTGTAGTGCTGGTTTACGACACAGAGCCAGACTCAGCCACACCGGCATTGTTTTGTTCGTAATGCTCAGACACAATCATTTTACATGAATATAACTGTAATTTATGGCCAACAGAAGTTGTAGAAGACGTTCCTAAATTGTCTTTATTTTTTTTTTTTTTTTCATCTGCAGTGCTAGTAGCAGTCTGTGACTCCACAGCAAATAAAAAAAACTTTCAATTGAACATATAGCTGAAGGGAAGTGACACTTGTTGCTTTCTTATGAATTTTTTGAGCTACTCCAGAAACAGCATTTCCTCCACTGCAGGCTCATTAAAGCTTACTCCAGGATCAACAAAGAACAGCATAGGGCTTTTAACTAGAAGAACAGAACACAATATGTCAGCACCTGTCAGTCTGGAGAAAGTGGTCTGAATTCAGCTTACATGTTACTAAAATTTATTGTGCATTGCATGTCAGTTGAAATCAATCACTAGATGTTCTCAGGTAAGCCTGATGTACTGTGTGATTAGCAGGTCTCATTCACATTTGGTGGAGAAGGTAAGCCAACAGGGCTGCAGTTTTATATGACTCGGGAGTAGCCGATGTAAAGGAATGGAAAAGTGAAGACATAGTTGTATCAGGAACATGCAGAAACATTTAAAAATAAATAGAAATTAGGAACATATTGTGGCACTAGGTACAGTCAAATGAAGAAGTTTGGGAACCCCTCTCAGCCTGCATAATAATTTACTCTACTTTCAGCAAAAAAGATAACAGTGGTATGTCTTTCATTTCCTAGTAACATCTGAGTACTGGGGTGTTTTCTGAATAAAGATTTTTAGTGAAGCAGGATTTAGTTGTATGAAATTAAATCAAATGTGAAAAACTGGCTGTGCTTAAATGTGGCTCCCCTTGTAATTTTGCTGATTTGAATGCATGTAACTGCTCAATACTGATTACTTGCAACACCAAATTGGTTGGATTAGCTCGTTAAGCCTTGTGTCCAATCATGAGAAAAGGTATTTAAGGTGGTCAATTGCAAGTTGTGCTTCCCTTTGACTCTCCTCTGAAGAGTGACAGCATGGGATCATCAAAGCAACTCTCAAAAGATCTGAAAACAAAGATTGTTCAGTATCATGGCTTAGGGGAAGGCTACAAAAAGCTATCTCAGATGTTCAAACTGTCAGTTTCAACTGTAAGGAATGTAATCAGAAAATGGAAGGCCACAGGCACAGTTGCTGTTAAACCCAGGTCTGGCAGGCCAAGAAAAATACAGGAGTGGCATATGCGCAGGATTGTGAGAATGGTTACAGACAACCCACAGATCATCTCCCAAGATCTGCAAGAACATCTTGCTGCAGATGGTGTATCTGTACATTGTTCTACAATTCAGCGCAATTTGCACAAAGAACATCTGCATGGCAGGGTGATGAGAAAGAAGGCCTTTCTGCACTCACGCCACAAACAGAGTCGCTTGTTATATGCAAATGCTCATTTAGACAAGCCAGATTCATTTTGGAACAAAGTGCTTTGGACTGATGAGACAAAAATTGAGTTATTTGGTCATAACAAAAAGTGCTTTGCATGGTGGAAGAAGAACACTGCATTCCAAGAAAAACACCTGTTACCTACTGTCAAATTTGGTGGAGGTTCCATCATGCTGTGGGGCTGTGTGGCTAGTTCAGGGACTGGGGCCCTTGTTGAAGTCGAGGGTCATATGAATTCAACCCAATATCAACAAATTCTTCAGGATAATGTTCAAGCATCAGTCACAAAGTTGAAGTTATGCAGGGGTTGGATATTCCAACAAGACAATGACCCAAAATACAGTTCAAAATCTACAAAGGCATTCATGCAGAGGGAGAAGTACAATGTTCTGGAATGGCCGTCACAGTCCCCTGACTTGAATATCATCGAAAATCTATGGGATGATTTGAAGCAGGCTGTTCATGCTCGGCAGCCATCAAATTTAACTGAACTGGAGAGATTTTGTATGGAAGAATGGTCAAAAATACCTCCATCCAGAATCCAGACTCTCATCAAAGGCTATAGGAGGCGTCAAGAGGCTGTTATATTTGCAAAAGGAGGCTCAACTAAGTATTGATGTAATATCTCTGTTGGGGTGCCCAAATTTATGCATGTCTCAAATTTTGTTATGATGCATATTGCATATTTTCTGTTAATCCAATAAACTTAATGTCACTGCTGAAATACTACTGTTTCCATAAGGCATGTCATATATTAAAAGGAAGCTGCTACTTTGAAAGTCAGCCAATGATAAACAAAAATCCAAAGAATTAAGAGGGGTTCCCAAACCTTTTCATATGACTGTACTTGAGAACGTCTATGGAAGCAACTCAGTAAAATACTGAATAGAACTAGAGGAGTGCTGCTCATCCCTGGCTCCGTCCTTTTTTGTTTCATTTGTTTTCAGATTGTAGTTTTCCCTCATAATTGGTAATTAGTTTAGCAGCCAAAGGGAGAGAGGATTCATCTGAAATCAAAGCCCTCAGGCACTGCAGCCATTAGGGCAGCTGTCACCTGACGGAACTATAAAAGGTCTCAGTTTGCTTTAACTGATTGTTAAAACTAATTGTTTGTTCTTTGTAATTCTGTTTCTCCTTTGATTGGTCTTCACTATTTTGTGATATCTTTTTTATTGACTTAATACATTTAATAATTTTATTTTACTGGTGGTTTTTGGGAGAATTTTTGGATAGCAAGTAGGTGTTGTTCTAAATTAAATTTTATTAAACATTTTCTTACGCTTTTCCTTGTTGTCTAAAATCATCTATGTATCATTTTATACTCAGGTATTTCGATGCTGTAGTTTTTTTGTTGATTTTCTTGATTTCTTTATTTATTTAACATCCTTTTAAAATGTATTTCTTTTGATGATGGGCGCTGCCATTTTCTGGATTCTATCGTTATGATACAGGTCATGTTAGCTATGGGTGCGACCTGTACAGTTACAATAGCAAAAGATCATTGGTGAGGGTTAAAAGGTCCTCTCAACAGCCATTTTGTAATCCGAGATTTAGAGAAAATACTGTTTGTAAGTGGTGGTTCTCTTAATTTTTGATTTCTGGCTCTTGAATGTACAGGGGGTCCTCATGTTACAACATCTCAACATACGATGTTTCAAGTTTACAACGCTCACTCCCATAAAAACTTTTTAAAAAATTGAGATGTGAGAAGAAATAAAGGTAAGGGTTTTTTTTACACTCATTTTTTCTGTTACTACAGTACAGTGTACAGTACAGCATATTTATGTCCTTTTCCTTTTTCTGTGGCTTAGTTGTGTTTTTATGTTCTAGATTATGATTTTGCAAATGTGTTAGGATAGGTAAGTGACTTAGGCTAGGGTGTGTTTCGATTTACACCAAAATTCGGGTTACATCACTGTTGTAGGAACGGTACTGTGTCATAACCTGAGGACCCACTGTATTCTATTCCTTGATTTTGACCTTTTTTACTTCTATTTTTGACTTTCACTTCACTGACTCTGCTCTTTCTCCTCTTTCAGATTCTTTTTTTTTATTTCATGGTTTAGTTATTACAGACCTCCGTGACCCTGTGTTCGGATTCAGCGGGTTGGAAAATGGATGGATGGATGGTTTAGTTATTACAGTTGTACTGCTTGCACATTATGACAGCAGTTTTGAAAAATGGAATCAGAAGACGGCATGAATCAGAATTCAAGCAGTGGTCGTAATTGGAAGAAAAGTTAGATATACTGTATATAAAAGAAAGACCTGTGTGTGTGTGTATGCAGCAGTCCGCTATGCTCACGCTCAGGCTGCCACAGCCACTAGATTTCAAATTTTTTCGGCACTTGTATGCACCTCACTTCTCACTACGAAAGACTTGTGTGCTGAAAATGCCGCGGAGCAACAAAAAGTTGTGCTGATGACATAGATGAAGAGACACAACGTCGAAACGAAGCAAATGCTGTGGTTCAACAACACGCAAGTGAAATACCTCACTAATGGAAGACAAGGCTTGAAGTTTTCACTAAAAACATGATCTATCTATCTGAAGGTATTTTAATAGGACTCATATGCCAGTGATACAGGTAAGATATGGTATCACCAGTGCTTTCTTACAAAAACCAGGGGAGCAGCAAGCACAGGCAGGTCCACATCCTCTGCCCTGGGTAGAGTTAGCAGACGCCTCACCAAGTTAACAAATATAGTAAAACTGCTATGGAGTTTTAGGGTTTTTTTGTCCCAAAGACCACACACAGTTAGTATTAAATAAACAAAGATCAGGCCAAAAATCCTGGTCATAGAACAGAGAAGTAAGTCATAAGCCAAAAAGGGTACATGTAACCAGAGCCAAAAAATGTGATGTGTGATTTGTAGTCATAGGGCAGAAAATGTCGTAATCAGTAACTCAGAAACTAACAGTAAGAAAGACAATTTAAGTTTTTATGAGGAGGAAGCATAAGGTGCTGGACTTTATGCCCTGGTAATGACATAGTGAATCACACACCCCTGATCGCCAAGCCTAGCAGTGGCATAGCAAGTATCAGCAAAACTATCTGGTGGCCATAAGGAAAACAAAACAGTGCCATGGGAGGATGTGAATCATATGGTAAAAAGACACAGAAATTAAAAATAAATATTACCAATAGATTCCTTGATGTTCAAAACAGCAGGAAGTAGGCTTTAGTTTTTAAAGGCTGAGGAAAAATATTAAAATTATAAGCCTAATCAAGACAGATGAAAGCTTGCTTACAAGTAAAGGATGCCATTTGCTGAAAGGGGTTATGCCTGTGACAACGCAACGTGACACTGTATAACAAACAGTACATGATATTACATGTGAAAACGACAAATGCTCTTTTAGGTGCTTGGTGTGATTGCTGGTTAGCAAGCTGCAAAGGCAGTAGCAAGTTCTAATAAATTTCCATCTTACATAATATATTACATGATATATCTACGTTTGTACTGGTTACCAGCTGTTGCATCAAATCACAGGCAGCTGGAATCTAATCCGGTGGTAACAGATTCAAGGCAGGAAGCCATTCTATGTGAGAATCGAGACCATCAAGGGAAATTAATAATTGTAATGAGATTGGAAGCTCAATGAAACAGCCATTTTTATGTGTACACATTGGAGTCATGTTAACCGTAGCCTCCTGTCTTTTAAAATTCTACTACCAGTAGTCTGTCCGTCACTAACTGTGGCTACCTAGTAGCCTTGAAGAAATTAACAGCAAAGGCAGTAGGATGTTGTCCAGCACTCCAAGAAACATTACAGTTAATGTTATCAGTTTCCACAGAATAAATAGGCCCATGAAGCAGCACTCTGAAGGGGAGAAATGTGATGCACTCTTCTGTGTAGTAGTAAAACAATTTAATCAAACCTAAAAAAATATAAGAATTGGGAAGACTCTAAAAGGAGTGTGGCTACTGTTTAGCAGTGTCTCTGCCAGCGTTGAGTTAATGTTGGCCATATCTTAAAAGGGAACTGTTAAAATGTATAAAACTGATCTCCACAGGCCAATCTTCCACTTATCCCAAAGTCTTCTGTTGGCAAATGTTCCTTTAGGCAGCTTTGAGGTGACGACTGTCAGGATGTACTTCTCCATTAAACTCTTTCACATCCAAAATTTCAATCAAATCCAAATGCCTATGTCTTAAAATCTGCTAAATTGAATACAAGGTAGTGTCCAGATTGGGGCTTTAGGAGAATATTTTTCAATTGTTGGTCTGTCTGCTGTTATAATGTATCACAGGACTGCCGTGGCACCATTGATTTTTCCCATAACTCTTAGTCTAAATGGAGATATACTCGATCTGTAAAACTGCTTGGTGTGAAACAGGCATCTATTCTGAGAGCCTGAACTCAGGTATGCAGTTGAACTGTTGCTGTCAGAGAGAACTCAGTGGAGGTGACCCCTGGAGATGATACTGTAAAACCTGATACTGAAACAATCTTTGAGGCTGACCTTTTGATGTGCAATAATGACTAACTCCAGCCTCAATACACTGAGTCTGAAGGTGGGATGGTGTTCTGGAATGAAGATTTGTGTGTTATCGCCGCAAGCCTCCCAAAAACTCGAAATAGGACTTCAATCCAAAAACTAAGCCTGAAGGTTCCTGTGAAGCCTAGAACCAAAGTAAACTTTACCTCAAACTCAAGAAGGAGACTTTTTGGACTGCACAAGCCAAAATGGGATAAAAGCTTTGTCAGTCATGTGAGCTTGGGTAGCATGTTATAGGTTTAAGAACAACAAGATAATGGAGAAGACCGACAGTATGACACCACCACTAATATTCCACATATTCCACTTGCTTCTCTACAGGTTGGGAGCATGTGCTCATAACACGCTGCCGCACCCACCACACACCAAACCACCTGGATTGGGGCAGGAGAGCAGCTGTGCAACGGGTGACATCTCAGCACCACACTGGAACAGTGTGAGGTTTTTTTTATGGTGGCTGGAGTGCCAATCCTGCTACAAACACCCAAGTCTTCCATGCAACTTGGAGGACCTGTTTGCAGGGCTGGGTGCAGATTAATGTCCTACCCAGGATGGAGCAACTTCAGGTTTAAGGCCTTGTTCAAGGGCCCAACAGAGTAGAGTCACTTCTGGTGTTTACAGGATTTGAACCAGCAACATTCGGATTGCCGGTGCAGAGCCTTAGCCCAAGGAGGACAAATGACAACATTTCTGATGCAACGACAGAAGCCCAGCTCATCCTGGTCATTTGGTATATAAACCCGGAACTCACCAAGTTGAGAACAGGACAGAGCTCCTCCAGTGTTTTGCTATTATAATGGCAGTTTGCCATTATTCTTTTTGCACAATACATATTTCTCTATTTGTCTTTTGCACACTAGTATTAAACGGGGCATCCCTCAGAAACCCAACCCTCATTTGACAGTTGTCTTATCTATTTGCAACTTCTAATCTCAAAAGGGACAGAGAATTCCCTGCCCCAACTAGCAAAAACCAATGCTCCTTGATACTTTAAGATTTAATAAACAAGAACCAAAACAAAAGTGAAGTAGTCAAGAAAGGTATGTCTAAATGTTTAGCCTAAATGCAAACAAACAAAGCCTTTAATCCAGTAATTGACATTGAAAAACCAAGCCAAAGTTCAGTATACTGAGTATAGTTAGGAAAAACAACACTTACAAAAGCACAAATCCAGAGTTGTAATCTAAACATCTGAGAACAAAATGAGAACCAAACAACAGTAGAATAAACTAATGCCAAAGTGCTGGCCCTGAGGCTTACTCAACATATATAGGCATGGTGCAGGGCCACAACTGTAGCGTGATGGGGTCCTACCTCCTTAGGCTCAACATATATATGACTCACTTAAGAATATTTCATACACTGCAACATAATTGATACATAAATAATGTTCACAAAAGAGAGACCAAAACATATACAGAACAAAATGCCAAAGAAAACAAAAAGATTAAAAACAGCCCGGGGTGAGACCCTGAGTATAACGTAACAAAGTAGAGCTGGTGAAGTTTGGAAACAGGGCAAGATTGATTAGTGTCCTTTTTGTAATGGACAAGTAAATAAGATGCTTAACGTCTGACACAAAGTGTAGTCATGGCTGGCGAATTGTTTTGTTCCTTTATTTCTCAGGTCTGCAGCACATTACAGGCCTTCAAGTTGGACAGCATGTCAAATTTAAGTACTGCAGTTGCTAATTTTGGCACCTTGAGGAGGTCAAATTTGCATGATTGGAAATCACGTAAAATGCCGGATTTCATGATGTCCTCACAAACATTTCAATGTGGTTTCAAATGTATGCATTTTGACAGCCAAATAATGCACTCACTAACCGTGCTGGTAATTGTATGAATGTTTTTCAGATATGGTGACTTCAGTTGCAGCTTCGGCTCATCTTTAATTATTTTTCCCATTGTGTTGTGGTATCACAAACATGAGACATTGGACAGACAAGTCTCTCATCTCTTTGCAAAGTCCAAAATACTCATTTTCTTTTCTTTTTTTTTTTGGTTTGTAGCAACATGGTATGCAATGAGGATTGGAATGGTGAGGATGCAAGGAGTAGAGTTGGCGTAGGTGGATGAGTTTAAATACTTGGGATCAACAGTACAGAGTAATGGAGATTGTGGAAGAGAGGTGAAAAAGAGAAAGCAGGCAGGGTGGAATGGGTGGAGAAGAGTGTCAGGAGTGATTTGTGACAGACGGATATCAGCAAGAGTGAAAGGGAAGGTCTACAGGACGGTAAGGAGACCAGCTATGTTATATGGGTTGGAGACGGTGGCACTGACCAGAAAGCAGGAGACAGTACTGGAGGTAGAAGAGTTAAAGATGCTAAGATTTGCACTGGGTGTGACGAGGATGGATAGGATTAGAAATGAGTACATTAGAGGCTCAGCTCAAGTTGGACGGTTGGGAGACAAAGTCAGAGAGGCGAGATTGCGTTGGTTTGGACATGTGCAGAGGAGAGATGCTGAGTATATTGGGAGAAGGATACTAAGGATAGGCTGCCAGGTAAGAGAAAAAGAGGAAGGCCTAAGAGAAGGTTTATGGATGTGGTGAGCGAAAACATGCAGGTGATGGGTGTAACAGAGCAAGATGTAGAAGACAGGAAGATATGGAAGAAGATGATCCGCTGTGGCAACCCCTAGCGGGAGCAGCTGAAAGTGGAAGAAGAAGAAAAGGAAGAAGCAACATGGTATGCATTGTCCTTGTGGCTCAATAGCAGTTAACTGTCTCACACACATGTGCCAACACCTACAAATCAAACCTGTTTGGTCTGGTTGGGGAAAGTTGCAGACTGGTCTGAGTCGCTGGGGTTGTCAAACTACATGACTGAAGGTCTTGTGAAGATTCCATGACTGCCTCCTGGCCCACTAAATGAAGGCTATGATTGAAAATTGCTGGTAGAGTCCTGGCTTTGGGGGACTGTATGCTGCAGATACTCATCTCCCTTCTTTCTGCAGTAAGTGAAATTTGATAGAAAAATAAAACATGCAGTAGAGTTTATGCATTTTTCATATTTTAGTAGTAGTAGTAGTAGACATTGTCGCAGGTGGCTGGGGGATTCCTCTGAAGGACCGGTGGAGGGCTTATGCCTCCCCCAGACCATGTGGGGGTGACCAGCCTGGCAGCTATGGGGACCATGGGTACAGAGCTTTGAAGCTCAACTCTGTAGGGGCCCGTGGTCACTGCCAGGGGGCGCCCCAATGCCTTGGGAGCCCTGGACCTCAGCACTTCCAGCGCACTTCCGGGTGTGGTGGAAGTGCTGGGGGGAAGAGAATCAGGGACACCCGGAGTGTTTCCGGGTGTGCAGCTGGCACTTCCGCCACACTGGGGAGTGCCGGTGGAAGATTGTCGGGAGGCACCTGGAGCACGTTCGGGTGAGGATTAAAGGGGTCGCCTCCCTCCAGTCAGGGGCTTGAGTCGGGTGGAAGAAGGATGAGGTCTTGGAGGAGGCAAGGAGGCGGCCTGAAGAAGGAAAGGCATTTGTGTTGTGGCCAGGACTTCTGGGGACTTAGGGGTTTGTGTGCACAACTTGTAAATATGGAGCACTTAAATAAACGTGTGTTGGGTGACTTTAACGTGTCTGCCTGTTTGTGTTCTTCTACAACATGTATGCAGAGCAGAGTGAAATTCTACCTTGCATGTTTGACAATCTGCTGCTTGGAGCCTCCATATTATTTGCAAGTAAATGGTTTGCAGTTCTTGTTTGCCATTAGATGCTATAGTGCTGAATTCAATGCTATCAAGAGTTGTGATGTCTTCATTTGATCCAGTGCATGATGTAAAGGCCAGGCTAGTTGTGAGTTTGTGTGTGTTGTATGTATAGTAGACAATGTCATTATTTCACTTCTGCACAGTAATGCTGTCAGGCAGATTGTCACTCAACGTGGTTAAAATAATGAAGTCGCTAACTATTTATGAGACATCTCTCTGGTGTTTAATAAAAGGAACCGCTTTAGGGCATAAATGTTAGACTATTTCTTCTTTAATACAAAGTAATGAGTGACTGCAGAATGACATTTTTATTTATTACAGTTGCGGTAATTCTGTCATCACCTCAAGGCAGTAAAGCTAAGCAGTCATGATCACCTCATACAGGGAAGGCAGCAATGAAAACATGAAAGGAACTTCAAATGCAGAAGCACTCAGACTACAGCAAAATTTTACACTTTATTTTTGTAGAAATCAGCAAGCTCCGACTGCCACAAAAATTCCATGAATAATTGAGTATTTTTTAATTCTTTTTTACTACTTTTGACTTTATATTAATAGCATCACTCCAGATCTGTTTCATTTTGAGCCCTGCAAATTTGTTATGAAATTCTTGTCTGCAACATTGGAAAATGATAACCGTTGTCTGCACTAGCAGTATTTTTAAATAGGATTCCCCAAAGACACATCAAACCTTGGAGCAAATTCTTTTCATGCAAGGGAGGAATGCTTCATCCAATTCAGATTTGTTGGGGTTGCTGAAGCCTCCACTGGCTCCTTTGGGTACAAGGCAGGAACCAAGCCATTTAAACACATACACATCTTAGAGAATGAGAGAGAAAACCCCTACAGGCATGGGGAGAACATGCAGACTCCTCACAAGCTTTAAACACTGCTCCCCTGTGGCGCCATTAAGAGAATTACTGGCTGAAGACAACACTGCCTACGTGCCTATTGTGCCATCCATATGTTAGTGACTTAAAACAGCAACATCTAAACCAGAAGTACGGCCATTATAGTCAATTGGGTTTGATTGCTGAATAATTTAGCATAAAGATCTTACCAGTAATATAAAGGAATGTACTCTAAAGTTGCATGCAAACTGTACAGATTTAAAAAGAGAATCAATATAAAATTAGGCCATGCCACTGGTGCAGCTCATTATTGTTAGGCTACTGATCAAATAAAAATGAAGCAAGGGTTGCGAATCATAAAAAGCAAATAAAATCAAATTAAAGCAAAAACACATGTAAGTGTTGTCAAACACGTACCCATGGGAGACGGTTTATGGGCTGGAAAAAATGTGTTTCTCCACCAGACCAAGGATTGGCGCCGTCCTCTAACACTTTCTGCTCTTTTCCTCTGCAGACCACCAGAAGAGCCCGCCTCCTAGAGACATCACTTCCACTTCCAGTCTCTTAGAACCCGCCTCTTCCTGCCTGCCATGTTTTCTGTTATACCTCGGTTCTGTTTTGGACTTGTGATATTGCTGATTTATTTCTTCATTTTTGCCAAGTATACGGGGTGGAAACCCCAACTCTTTGCAATTTGTTGTGTCTTTATTTTACAGTGGCTACTAATTTAGAAAATGGCTGGAAGGAAAACCTGCAGCCACTGCAGCCCCCAGGATCCCAGTTTATGAACTGTTTATCATTGCAGATCGGGTGTGACATTAAACCATGAATTTTCATTTTACGTTTCAGTTTATTTTTCCACTGAGAGCAGCCTCAGAGAACTATAACAATTACAAACTTTACAAACTGCTAATTACGTCATACACTGGCATTAAGATAGGCTTGTTTACTGTGCTAAACTTAGTTGAAATGTTCATTGATTGAAAATTTTTTTATTTGTAAATTATGTTGTGTAAAATTTGATTTTAAATGACCAAATGGCAGAAAATCCCATCCCTGAGAGCACTTGGCCTTGTTTGGGAATATTTTCTGGTAGTATTACTTATTATGGGTTGGAATGAATCATTTCAAGGAAAAGCAGTTGAACAATTTCTGAGAACCGGTGAACACCTGCGCTGCATGCCACCGAACTCTTGTTGCAAAATAAGCGAGAATTAACTGTCAATATTTAGAGAACCTACAGTTGTGTGAATGTCAAGTCCTTGTCTTCATAAAAAAAACGAAAAAACTGAAAGGAACAAAGCAGTAATTTGATTTAATGAGAAAAGAGACAATGCAATGGTGATCCATTTGTCCATTTACTGAACTGAACTAATCCTACTCGGGGCTCAGAATCTACTCTGGCAGCACTGGGCACCAGTCCATCATGGGGCAAACTCATTTAAAAAGCCTCACTCACTCAAACCAAACCAGTTTAAGATGTGAGAGAAAGACTGAGCAATAAAATATGCTTAAATAATTCTCACAGAGCAGTTCATTTTGGGTTGCAATAGGGTGCAGAATCATTTAGACAGGGCAGATACAAATGTGAGACAAAAATGCACAACAATCTGGCCTGGTGTAAGTCTTATAGCGTAGATGGCAGGATAGATGCTGACTAAAGCAATAATGTTGTAGATATCTAGGTGGTAGTCTGAGTCCAAAATCATCATTTAAAGTGCAAGTCAGATGGAAAAAGTCTTACCAAGTGCTGTGGTACCAATGAAAAGAGCAATGCAAGTAAAACGTAGAGCACAGAAAACTAATGCGGCAACACTGAAATTATGATACATTTGCACTGAACTCTGTATCAGTTCCACTGATTGACATTACGCTGTGTATTTTTGTTTAATTTCTAATTATTGTACACATTCCTGTACATACAGTTTAGTAAAAGATATTCCACTTTTCCTGTTTATTCCATTCTTGCAGTATTAGGTGCAGAACAAGTTGAAATGTAAATATTATCTAAGAGTAACCAATCAACCCAATATATGTGTCTCCTGGAGGTGGCAGGAAAGTGAAATACAGATGAAAAGCCTGCAAGCACATGAAAAGACAATTAGAATGTGCCATCATTTCAGTGTTGTAATAAAGAATTGTCATTACTTTATTGGTTATCCCCTAGGTTTATTGAGATTGGAAGGGTCAAACACGAGAGCGTCATGAGTGTCTTATGGGGACCGATTTAACGGTGCATTAGGAAGATGAGAGAAAAGGGTATAAAATTCTTCCTTCCATTCCCGTTCCCAGGACAGGGCAAGTCCCACGTGTGGACGGTTGATGTCATTGCAATCTCAACAGATTCCTAAACATCAAAATTAAAATGGAGATTTCCCAACTGGGACCTTTCATTATTAATTTTGTCCCAATTATATTTAGATTGCTTCTGCAGTCTTGGGAATCCTTTGGGAGGGATGACCCTTCCTTTTCATATCATCTGTCACCACCGCCAATCATGTTTTCTTTGGCCTCCTCCCCTCCACTTCCATCTTGGTGCACCTTTACACTCAATCATCCACATGCCCACAAAACCTTAGCCTGTTTCTCCTCAGCACAACACCCATCGGTGTCACTCTCAGCTTTCTCTCAGCTCACCATTTTTTGTTCACTTACTCCATGCCACCTGATCGTTGTCATCTCTGTTCCTTACCGCTTTAGTTCATGTTTCGCCTTCATTAGTTGTAACTCACTCCCATAGAGCATAACACTGCTCTTTCACATAGCTTTCATAAACGTTTCCTTTTGGTGTCAGAGAGACTACTTTAGAAGCAAAATGGGAGACGGCCCTTTCAATTTCTTGAATTCACCTCCGCACCCTGGTTAGCACTGCCATGTCTGCACCTCCAACTATTATCAGAATGTCAAGTTGAAATTCCCATCTTTCTCCAAAACAACTCCATTGCTTCTGTCGAAATACACATTTACTTATGTGGCTGATGCCTTTATTCAAGGTGACGTTTATGACACAACTGTTACATTTCTTTTGGTCTTACAGTTGGAGCACAGAAAGCTCAAGTGACTTGCTCATAGTCACACAGTGTCAGTAGCAGGAACTGAACCCACACCCTAAAGGTTTGAAGTCCAAAGCCTTAACCACTACACCACACTGCCTGCCTATATGCTTCATACATCAGGAGTCTGCACCTCTTAAATATTTCCTACTCACTGTTTGCCACTTGGCCTTCACAACACAACATCGATTTTGCACCCACTTCTGACATCTAGCGCAGTTGACCGAGTTTGTCCCTATACCTCTACTACATCCATCACACAGCTATGTGTCCACCTCTTCCATGGCTCCTGCCACTTAACCTCCCACCAGTTACTTGCACTTTCCTCTGTTTACCATGAGGCTTTCAAACTGGCTTTCCTGTAGTTCTTACTTCAAGTCATCTTCACTTTTCTCCATCAAAATGAGATGGTTGACAAACAGGAGCCTCCATGAAAAAAGAACTGTCCATTTGTATTTGGAAGAATTTTATGAGAAGGGTACTGGGATAGTCTCCAGCTTCACCATGACCCTGCTCATGAAAAACAGGTTTGAAAATGGATGGATAGATGTATGTATTCATAATTCTTTTATTTATTTTCCATACTCAATTCTTTGAATAAAACAGAAGTGTGCTTCTCATATTTTTTTGTAAATGTTAAAGATGTAGCAAACTTAAGAAAAGAGGTTGTGTCCTAGAGAGGAAAAGACCAGAGAAGGTCCTAATTGCCAATAATGAAGATAGGAGCTTGAGGGGGCATAAACAGTAATTACATGAGGCAGTTAAAGAGATTTAATGGGTGAAATTGTTTCTGGAGTTACTGGTCACTGCAGCCTGCCTTCAGCATATGTATAAAAATATTGAAGATTCTTAAGCTGGAATCCTTTTTTTAAATAATCACACAGACTCAAAATGAGTAATGAAAGTATATTCAGATGCCCTATCATGGGATGGGCGGCATTATGACTTACTGCCTTAGGCAATGCATTTTAAATGGCAAGGTGGTCAGTTCAGCCTTCTACTCTGACCGTCTGTGTTAGACGAGTGAAGCACCTTGTATTTTTTACACTGTATTAATCCCTGAGACGAAACTGATCTGTTCGCATGGCCTTTGGAGATCAAAGCGTAGGGTCAGCACAATTTTCAGGTTAAGGGCCTTGCTCAAGGGCCCAACAGAGTACGATCCCTTCTGGTAGCAACAGGATTTAAGTGTCTATTTCTCTATAATACTGAACTCACATTTCTTTACCCTGCTCTGCCACTGGCCCTGTCTTTTCCCTACAACCCCTCACTCCCCTGTGTTGAGCACGGGCTTCATTCTTGCAGCATTTTCTTCTTTGTCTCTCTCTCTCGTTAACTTTTCCCACTTACATTTTTTTTCACACCTAATCTTAAACCTGTAGCCTCCCCATATTCTGAGAACTCTGCAGTCTTAGGAAGCCAACAGGCAAGTCAGAAGTGAGCAAATGGTGCGTTCAAACAAAGTAGAAAGTCTAGAAGCGGGTGTTTAAACAAATAAGGATTTTCCTTCCATTAAAAGTCACAGCACTGGGGAAGCAGAGCTATAGAACTGAAAAGATAAGAGAATAAAACAAAGGAGATTAAGCAAATATATATTCTGAAAAGAATGAAAGATAAACAAAAAAGAGTGGGAGTGTATGTTTGAACAGCTGCAGAAGAAAGGAAATCTGTGGTTTCTGTGTTAGCAAGCATCTCGGTTATCGAAGGCTTCTGAGTATGTGAGAGCAGAGCTTGGTCATTTAAGGAAGGAAGTCAAATTAAAAAGGTCCGCTGTAAAATTCATGGAGAAATCTACAGTTTGCTCTTTTTCATTTTAATTTTTTAGGATTATTTTCATGTCAGTTCAAAGCTGTTCACATTTTACTTTCATTATTTCCTATAGCAGCTGTCATCTGATGTATTAATAATGATAACTGCCCATAGATCAAAAATGAACCAAAAGGGTCCTGAATGGGTCCGTCTTGAACATTTTACGTAAAATATTTTCTATGTATTTATGATAGCCATTTCATTTGCAAATTTCAAGCAGAGTTCTATGATGGGGAATATTTAAAACATCTAGCCACCTACTGAAACACATAGACCTACAGTCCAAAACTAAAAGGGAAATCAAAACATGCTGCTACTTTGTTTGTTTCCCAAACAGTTACTTCTTTTCATTTCCTCTTGAAGTGATAATGTATTTTATTACTTGTGGTGGTTCATACAGAGCAATTGGAAAATGGACATCTGGGGACTGTGAAAAATAAAAATTAAAGAGTTGGGTTTTTTTGGTCAAAGAAAGATGCAAACATGGAATAATACATGGACTTTAAAATCAATAATATCAATAAAGTAGTAGATCTAAAAATATGAAAACCAAAGAAAACATAACAAAGAACTATTTTGCAAACTTCTTTAAATCCCACCTTAATTTGTGTGTCTTTTATCATCACTTTAATATCTTCTTATCTAGAGACCCTTGAAAATGTTGTGTGGTGTTGTCCATGAAAAAAACAAGCAAATCCAAAAAAAAAGTCCAAGTTTTTTGAATGTTTGTCCTTGGGCTTTATTAATGATCACTGTAAAGGCTGGATGTAAGGAGCCTTTTGCATTAGGGAGCAGGTTGTGTGATACAAGCAAAAGCTAAATATAAGGAGCAGAAAACACCCTGCTAGTTGTTTACATACAGTGCATCCGGAAAGTATTCACAGCGCATCACTTTTTCCACATTTTGTTATGTTACAGCCTTATTCCAAAATGGATTAAATTAATTTTTTTCCTCAGAATTCTACACACAACACCCCATAATGACAACGCGAAAAAAGATTATTTGAAGTGTTTGCAAATTTATTAAAAATAAAACAACTGAGAAAGCACATGTACATAAGTATTCACAGCCTTTGCCATGAAGCTCAAAATTGAGCTCAGGTGCATCCTGTTTCCCCTGATCATCCTTGAGATGTTTCTGCAGCTTAATTGGAGTCCACCTGTGGTAAATTCAGTTGATTGGACATGATTTGGAAAGGCGCACACCTGTCTATATAAGGTCCCACAGTTGACAGTTCATGTCAGAGCACAAACCAAGCATGAAGTCAAAGGAATTGTCTGTAGACCTCCGAGACAGGATTGTCTCAAGGCACAAATCTGGGGAAGGTTACAGAAAAATTTCTGCTGCTTTGAAGGTCCCAATGAGCACAGTGGCCTCCATCATCCATAACTGGAAGAAGTTCAAAACCACCAGGACTCTTCCTAGAGCTGGCCGGCCATCTAAACTGAGTGATCGGGGGAGAAGGGCCTTAGTCAGGGAGGTGACCAAGAACCCGATGGTCACTCTGTCAGAGCTCCAGAGGTCCTCTGTGGATAGAGGAGAGCCTTCCAGAAGGACAACCATCTCTGCAGCAATCCACCAATCAGGCCTGTATGGTAGAGTGGCCAGACAGAAGCCACTCCTTAGTAAAAGGCACATGGCAGCCCGCCTGGAGTTTGCCACAAGGCACCTGAAGGACTCTTAGACCACGAGAAAGAAAATTCTCTGGTCTGATGAGACAAAGATTGAACTCTTTGGTGTGAATGCCAGGCGTCACGTTTGGAGGAAACCAGGCACCGCTCATCACCAGGCCAATACCATCCCTACAGTGAAGCATGGTGGTGGCAGCATCATGCTGTGGGGATGTTTTTCAGTGGCAGGGACTGGGAGACTAGTCAGGATAAAGGGAAGGATGACTGCAGCAATGTACAGAGACATCCTGGATGAAAACCTGCTCCAGAGCGCTCTTGACTTCAGACTGGGGCAACAGCTCATCTTTCAGCAGGACAACGACCCTAAGCACACAGCCAAGATATCAAAGGAGTGGCTTCAGGCAGGGCCGGATTAAGAGCTTTGGGGGCCCGTAGCACATTTCAAATTTGGGGGCCCTTTTGGTCTGCATCATCTGAAGTTTAGATTCTGAACAGTTCAAACCAGACTAAATAATTATTTTACTCTCGATTATAATATAATATAATAATACGTGGAGCTACCCGGGTTTAGCACAGTTAGAGCGGACAGAGATGCAAGTACCTGTGGTAAGCACAAAGGAGGAGGACTCGCTCTCTATGTTAATACACGGTGGTGTCACTCTGGACATGTTAACGTCAAAATCTCCACTTGCTGCAGGGATATCGAACTGTTGGCCGTAAGTTTACGTCCCTACTATTTGCCCAGAGAGTTTGGACATGTCATTGTTGTTATTGTATACATTCCTCCTCGGGCAGACGTGGAGTCAGCGAGTGACATCATCCATTCCGCTGTTGCTAAGTTACAAACGCAGCACCCTGAGGCGCTTGTGCTAATCGCTGGAGACTTTAACCATGTGACGCTGGACAAAACATTGCCTGCATTCTCCCAGTATGTGGACTGTAACACCCGGGGAAATAAGACTATTGATTTACTGTATGCAAACGTTAAAGACGCATACAGCGCCACCCCGCTGCCTGCGCTTGGGAAAGGAGATCATAACCTGGTTCAGTTCAGCCTCACTATAAACCAAAAATTAGAGTCCTACCTGTAACCACACGATCATTCAGGAAGTGGACCCCGGAGGCTGAGAATACTCTGAGAGAACTTTTTGGAACTACAGACTGGGATATCCTGCAGGGATCTCATAATGAGAACATTGAGGAAGTTGTTGACTGCACTACTGACTACATCAACTTCTGTATGGACATTGTAGTTCCAGTAAGAAAAGTACGCTGCTATGCTAACAACAAGCCATGGATTACAAGTGACATCAAGGGCCTTTTGAATCAGAAGAAAAGGGCTTTTAAAGACGGTGATCAGCATGAGCTCAAGCGCGTGCAGAAGGAACTCCGAGTCCAACTCAGGGCGGCGAAGGAGCAGTACAGGAGAAAGCTGGAGCAGAAGTTGCAGAATAACAGCATGAAGGAAGTGTGGGATGGGATGAAGATCATCACTGGCTGCAGCTCGAAGCGGGGTACCACCATTGAGAGAGACGTGAAGAGAGCAAACCAAATGAACAACTTTTTTAACAGGTTTGACCACCCTAACCCACTCTCACTCTCACCTCGGAGTACTGCACTCTCTACACATCCTTCTGCTGATACCAGCATAGGAAAAACATCCCCACCCATAATAACAACAGCGCAAGTGAGCAGAGAGCTGAGGAGACTTCGTGCCAGCAAAGCAGCGGGTCCAGATGGAGTATCGCCACGACTGCTGAAGGTCTGTGCATCGGAGCTGGGGGGTCCTCTACAGCGCATCTTCAACCTGAGCCTGGAACAGGGGAGAGTCCCGAGGCTTTGGAAAACATCTTGTATCACCCCAGTCCCAAAGGTATCACGTCCTAGTGAGCTGAATGACTTTCGGCCTGTTGCTCTGACATCACATGTGATGAAGACCATGGAGAGGCTGCTGCTTCACCACCTTAGGCCACAGGTTCAACACGCCCTTGACCCTCTGCAGTTTGCATATCAGGAGAAGGTGGGAGCGGAAGATGCCATCATCTATATGCTACACCGATCCCTCTCTCACTTGGACAGAGGCAGTGGTGCTGTAAGAATTATGTTTCTAGACTTCTCTAGCGCCTTCAACACAATCCAACCTCTGCTCCTTAGGGACAAGCTGACAGAGATGGGATTAGATTCATACCTAGTGGCATGGATCGTGGACTATCTTAAAGACAGACCTCAGTATGTGCGTCTTGGGAACTGCACGTCTGACATTGTGGTCAGCAACACAGGAGCGCCACAAGGGACTGTACTTTCTCCGGTCCTGTTCAGCCTATATACATCGGACTTCCAATACAACTCGGAGTCCTGCCATGTGCAAAAGTTCGCTGATGACACTGCTATCGTGGGCTGTATCAGGAATGGGCTGGAGGAGGAGTATAGGGACCTAATCAATGACTTTGTTAAATGGTCCGACTCAAACCACCTACACCTGAACACCAGCAAAACCAAGGAGCTGGTGGTGGATTTTAGGAGGCCCAGACCCCTCATAGACCCAGTGATCATCAAAGGTGACTGTGTGCAGATGGTGCAGACCTATAAATATCTGGGAGTGCAGCTGGATGATAAATTAGACTGGACTGCCAATACTGATGCGCTGTGCAAGAAAGGACAAAGCCGGTTATACTTCCTTAGAAGGCTGGCTTCCTTCAACATCTGCAATAAGATGCTGCAGATGTTCTATCAAACAGTTGTGGCGAGCGCCCTCTTCTACGCAGTGGTGTGCTGGGGAGGCAGCATTAAGAGGAAAGACGCCTCACGCCTGGACAAACTGGTGAGGAAGGCAGGCTCTATTGTTGGCATGGAGCTGGACAGTTTAACATCTGTGGCAGAGCGAAGGGCGCTCAGCAGGCTCCTATCAATTATGGAGAATCCACTGCATCCACTAAATAATGTCATCTCCAGACAGAAGAGCAGCTTCAGCGACAGACTGCTGTCACTGTCCTGCTCCACAGACAGATTGAGGAGATCGTTCCTCCCCCAAACTATGCGACTCTTTAATTCCACCAGGGGGGGTAAACGTTAATATTTAACATTATACATAGTTATTGTCTGTTTTTTTTTCACCTGTATTATTATCATTCTTTAATTTAATATTATTTATTGTATCAGTATGCTGCTGCTGAAGAATGTGAATTTCCCATTGGGATTAATAAAGTATCTATCTATCTATCTATCTATCTATCTATCTATCTATCTATCTATCTATCTATCTATCTATCTATCTATCTAATAAGAATCTTATAATATTTATGTGAATTTTATGTGTTGGGCCCCTAAAGTTTTGTTGTGTAAGAAATTTACAGTTTAAAAACGTAAAGATAATATTTTTAAAGACCAGTTTTTCAATGCTACACTTTTTCATTAAATATTGGGTCCACCATTTGGGGGCCCCCGAAATTGCGGGGCCCGTAGCATATGCTACATGTGCCTGTTGGTTAATCCGGCACTGGCTTCAGGACAACTCTGTGAATGTCCTTGAGTGGCCCAGCCAGAGCCCAGACTTGAATCTGATTGAACATCTTTGGAGAGATCTTAAAATGGCGGTGCACCGACACTTCCCATCCAACATGATGGAGCTTGAGAGGTGCTGCAAAGAGGAATGGGCGAAACTGGCCAAGGATAGGTGTGCCAAGCTTGTGGCATCATATTCAACAAGACTTGAGGCTGTAATTGCTGCCAAAGGTGCATCGACAAAGTATTGAGCAAAGGCTGTGAATACTTATGTACATGTGATTTCGCAGTTTTTTTATTTTTAATAAATTTTCAAAAACCTCAAGTAAACTTTTTTCACGTTGTCATTATGGGGTGTTGTGGGTGCTGTATGTAAGAACTAAGAATTCATTAGGACTTCTAAATATGAATTTGATAACTGCATGCATTTCTCCATCTTTGTCATTCTTGCATTCTGTATCCTGCAACTGATGCTCAGTAGATGGCGCCCTTCTTCTTCATCTTCTTGGTCACACTATCAGCTTCAGCAATTTGAGTGACATTCAGCAGATGTCACTTCTTTTTCTTTCCAACATGTCACTTTGTTTGCCAAATACTTTATTATTATAAACCCATGAGTACAGGTCAGTTTGTTGAGTTTGCCACTACTTTATTTTTTTTTTAATTTCCAGAACATATTGGGTCATAAGCTTTCGATCAAGACCAAGATAAATGTTTTAGCCCCTATAATTCATGAGTAATTGTGTGACATACAGACAGATTCCAGGATTGTACATATAGTATATGTCTCTCTATTTTATAAAAAAATCCTGGGATAAGACGTGACTTTTTCAGAGAGATACTTTCACATCCCATGAGGCGAGATTTTGTGCCAAGAGACTTAACCATGCCTGGGACCGGAAATAAAAGACAAAGAGTAGATGACAAAGTAGAACATCATAAAGAGGTGCAAAAACATTGGTGCAATACACATGCAGAGCAGGTTAGAGTTAATGAAAGTACTAAAATTCAAAAGTCTCAAAAAAATGATAGTAAAGATCACGAAAGTGAAATCCACATACACAAGCGGCAGAGATGTCAAGTGGCTGGCACGTTGCGCAGGCTGAGGGGTTGGAGAGAAAAGTGAGCAGGGGGTGAAAGCAGTCTAAGACTTTTAATTTCTGCAGTTTTTATATGCTGACTTAAAAGTGCACAATAAGTTTTTATTGCAGGGAAAGTGACACCCCAACTAAAGGTCTTAGGCACATTTAGAGGATGAGCCCCCACCCCCTGAGTATTCAAGGACCATATTCAATGACTGGTAAGTGTAATCAAAACATAGATCTCAAAGAGGATAAGTGATACAGTGAGGATAAACTGGACTAACACACTTCCCAGCAGGGTTATCACTACCCTTTCTGGTGTCTAAGCAGCATACAGTGCTTATTCTGGGCCCCCCCTCCACCCTTTAGCCAGAAGGTCACCAGTGGTCACCTAACTATGAGATTTGTGGCATAGTGTTCTGTCTCAGCTGAGACAGTTTAAAAGATTTTAATTAAAAGAATCAACAGATGAAGCGAGAATGGAAAAATACAAACAGGGGTCAATACCAAAAAGACAAGCTGATTTTTTTGCCAAGCCAGAAATGTAGGATGAGAATCAGAAACTGTTGGTATGGAAGTAAAGTCAGAATACCGAGATAAGAACAATGCAGAGAGCTGCACATGAAGTGCTGTCATCCAAACACGTATAAGTGAAAATGGCATGAGATGGAACTTATATGTTGCACTGTTGACAATATGCATTGCACACTCTCTCTCGGAACTCTGGGAGCATTGCCTTGGCAATGGCTGATGCTCCTCCAACAAAATAGGAGTGCCTGGTAGCAATCCAAAATGGCACTGCAAGAAGACAATAAAAATTAAGTTTTAAAGGTAGTCAGATTGAGGAAAACAAATATCAAAACTGGATTCCCTGGGTATAAATGCTGCATATATCATCAAAAAATACCAAGGAATGGGCACAAAAAATGAATAAAACATACTAATCTGAACACATAGTTGCCTGTTTATAAGACATGTATCTTCCTAAATATGTGGCTCCCTCTAACCCTTTTTACTAGGGCTTTTGCTTTGCTCTGGTACTGCTGTAGCTGCTGCCTTTTTAACATGCTGTAAGCTCTCAGTCAAATCTGGAGACACTCCTTCTAACACTGCACACAAGTCTTCTTTTTTTTGGCTGTACTTAGGGTTGTCACAAAGAAAGGTGCCAGCAATAATTTGGCCTCAGCTCTTTGCAGCTCCCTTCTCTACCATGGTTTTGAAAAGAAGAACTCTATATCATTAAACTATCCCAAGGTGCAAGAGAATCTAAGCTGGTGGTAAAAGTTGAACTGATCCTGAACAGCAGCTTCTGTTAGCTGTTCACTACCAAATACCATCATTATATGATTTTGCCCCAAGTGAACATGTCTAACCGTGCGTGACTCTTCACTGGAAAATACAAGTCACGTCATCTGATGCTTCGAACAATCTTAATAATTATATTTTTTATATCAAGCTTCTTGTACAGAAAACAGATAGCAAGTTTCTCACAGCCATGACATGATACTTGCTGTTTGTTAAATTCTTTAAGGTATGCCTTTTAAGCTTCAGTTTGTGGGCTTGACATTGACCACTGGCTTTTTTATTTTACCTCTGCTAATTCTTAAAACTATTATAAGTCAGATGTGGCTTCCACTTTCCAATACACCACTCTTTATATAAATAAATGCACATACCTTTTAAGAAAATATGACCTCATCTTCAGATTAAAATCTGTGAGGTTTTATATAAAGATAATGTGTAGCACATGCTGGGCTGTCAGACTTGACTTTGGAAATTGCATGCCAATGCCTTGACCTTTCTGTTCACTTGTTGTTATCACAAGCAGATGAATGTGTCCTTCATGATACAGTCGTAAAAGCATCCAGCCACATTCCTCATTAATGCTGTCACATCTCAAAAAAACAGAAACTCAGCACTATCAGTATTACTGGGGGCTTTTCTTTTTTTTTCTTTTTTTCATCTAACTTGCTTTTCCAGTTTTGATTTTTAGTTGCAGGCATCCATAATCACAGCCCCCAGCCTTTTTGTGACAGCTCAGAAGAAACATAGTAATAATAATGATTATTTTTATCAATCGATCTGTTTTAAGGGTCATGAGGCAGAGCCTGCTCAAGCAGCATTGTGCACGAGAGAGGAACACATTCTGAACAGAGTGCCATTATTATTATTATTATTATTATTATTATTATTATTTTCTGTTTTGTGCTGGTTGCTTATTAATAGGAACCCACCAATTTCCTTAGGTCTTATAGTCCAAGTTGCTTGCCTGCCTATGGAAAACTCATCTCAGTTAAAGAAACACTGGAGTCATCGGGTAGAAGAGTCCTTTCATCAGAATGGCTGGCTCAGCACTGACTCAGCTGTAAAATGGCCAATGGTGGGGAGGCGGATTGTTGGCCAAGGTTTCCAGGACTGACTCCTTTTCTACAACCTGGCTATGGTTCTGCAGTTAGCTGATGGACAGATATTGTTGTTTTTCTTTTATGTTAATTAGTTTATACTTTGCTTTTGATATGTTTTAACAAATCTGTATCCTCATATGTCTTCCACTTTGCCTTTAGAGTTGTCACATTGCTCTGTGCCTACACTTAGTGAGGTGCGCTGTTCAAGACCAAAGTAGTTTGTACTGTTGTATTGTATTTCTGAGGTGCAATGACAGGTTGGCCATCTAGGTCTGTAAAGATGATTACTTGTGTTCTGTTTTGTGTATTGTATTTACATCATTTTTCTGATACTCACTGCACACACAACCCTACCTCGTGGGGGGTCTGTCTCCAAATTGCCTTTCCACAAGATTTCTCTTATTATTTTACCCTACAAGGTTTCATTTTTGTGAGTTTTTTCTTGTCTTCTAAGACTTTCAACGCTGGGAGGCTGTCACAAACAGGGCCTATTATAGCCCATTGAAGCATTGCTTTTGTGATTTTGGGCTATACAAGACTGTTATGACCAGAATCACACAAGCCTTTGTGTTCCACATGTACAAAATCTCAATCTTGAGGTCTTTCCATCTGCTGCATTTTTCCTACTCCTTTGACTGAGATGTTTGCATCAACTGTAATGGCTATGCAGATGGGCAGACATCACCTTTTGCTTCTATCATGGAGAATGATGTCCAGTCGGACGGTCCCAATGGAATGATCGGTATTCACAGCCATGTCGTACACAAGGGTGATGTTCTCCATCTTGATGACCTTTTCAAGCTGGTGATCATACCAATCATCAGGCACTGAGAGGCCAAGCTCATGGAGCAATGATTAGTACAGGTAGATAGCTCTCCAACTGTGTTGATGAGTGTTTTTTTTTGACATTAGCACTGCACATCCAACCAGAAAATGATGTGCCCTTCTTGTTGTTTGCATATCCTACACTTGCTATCACCACACAAGTGCCTGTTCCTGAGCTGCCATGAGGAGACTGTCTGTGCAGCCCTTCAGCCCAGAGCCTCACAGCCATATTTATATTATCTCTCCATTTTTCAAGCCCCCTTAGTAAGTACAATTCAAGGTCACAAGAGGCCTGAGTTTTCTTAATTTCTTCTTCTAGTGTTGTAAAGAGTTACCTGAATAACCTGAAAAATATCATCAAGTTTCTGCTAATCATACCCTCCACATACTTGAGGAGAAGGCTGTACTGGCAACATCAACACTGTATGAATGATGGCATGTAATATTAACAATGACAAAAACCATAATAGATATAATACATTTTATGACAATTATTATCATTGATATAATCCTTCCATATATTTTCCATGGACAAGTGACAACTGTGATCATTTTTAACACAAACTCACCTGTGTTTACCATACTAAAATCACACTGTGGTGAGCAACATTATTGACAGTAACTCTCTGAAATGACTAAAAACAAACTGATCTTATTGTTACTATAAACGTGCACTAGTGTTACCCTGACTGGAAACTCACTGGAGCTACTGGAGCTAAGGAACAGACTGTGATAATTACAAAATTACAGGTACATTGAACAATTCTTTTTGAATATACTGTAACTGAACTTTAGTAATGAATCCAAGTAGATGCATTTTTACATTTCAGGTCAAAGAAATTTTGCGGACCAGACAGTATTTATCTGGTATGGAATACTGATGGGCTTGACTGTCTTCTGCTTCCATTGTATTATTATATAGTAAGGAATAAAATGACTAAGCGAAATTACTATGACTAAGCCAAAAAACTGGCAAGTATGATGAGACCCGGCAGGTCAATCCACATCCCAGTAAGTGTAATTCATGGGCATCAAAGCATTGTCTTATTGTATGATGTCATTTGACTATTTTCACTGTGGAAGTAGCTCATCCACATTTGTATTTCAAGTCATTTGATTTTCTTGTCACTAACACATAAGAGAAGTTCAGTACCCTAGCACCTGTAGTACTGGATCACAAATTGTGGGAGATAAAGAGTAGGACTTGAGAAGAGGGCCAAATACCAAGTGACAGAAGAAAACATTGTAAGCACTGTGTTACACAGAGCAGAGTGCCAGTCCTCTGTTACAGCCAAGATATCCTCATGGATGTTGAAGGAAAAACTCAGAAGGCCTGTGGGTCCAAAACTGGATGAGAAACTAGCAGGACTCGAGCCAGACAGGCAAACCCAGGACTTGATTTTTTCATTAAGGACTAAATTGCCTTTGATACTGTACTGTACAGGCAGGAGATCTGGAGTATCTCATTGTAGAAGAGAATCCTTAAGAAGTTGACAGAAGTTATTAAGTCCTTTATGTGAATGTAGAGGGTGCTATTAGGCTAAAGGCAAGGTATTTGGACGCTTCCAACTCAATTTTATTGTCATAGTTACATTGTACAATGCAATTCTAACTAGGACGTCTCCTTATAATAATGACAGTGATACAATAACAACAAAAAGACACACAAATAATTAAATGATAAATAGAAACATGTAATAACAGATACTGTAAAAAATGTATGGCATGACTTGGTTGTCATGAAATGCTTTTATGACTTGGTGGTTACTAACATTACAACCTGTGGATAGAAGCCATTCCTGAATCTACTGGTGTGAGTGACAGAGGTACTGTACCAGAAGTGAAAAAAGCAGTTATGCACAATGGCTGAGGTCTTTAATCATCCTGTTTACCTGTCATTTTTTATTTTATTAATTTTAATCAAAAGCAAATAACAATCCATATAAATAAATCAAACTTATCAAAACCAAAATTCAACCCCCACCCATTCTCTTTAATTCATGATTGAGACCTTTGACATTCCATCTCACAAAGTTCACTGTCTGGTCATAAAAACATTGCTTCTAAACTTTTGTTGACATTTTGTAGTCTTATGTTAAGGTTGTACATTTTTACATATGATAGCTTTAACCTAGATTTCATATTATTTCCAGGTGTTATGACTATGAAGCCTATTGTTGTGTTGGAATTATTGTTTATTGTAATAGAAAGGATAAATAAGAAATAGAAAAGCTCTCTTTCTCTCAGTGTGTGTTGTGTGTCCCCTGAATTATAGGAAGCTCAGTAATATTCCGTGCTGCCTTCACCATTAACTGTAGTGTTTTATATTCTTGAGCTGAGCAAGTGTCATACTTGGATGAGATGCAGCCAGTGAGGATGAAGTACCCTGTAGAAACCAGACAATCAGTTAAGTGTGGATTGAAACAAAGAGGCAGCGTGAGTCCATTGTTATTCATAATGTTCATAGACAAAGTAATCTAGATATGTAAAAATACAGAAAGATCAGCTGTGGGCACCAGAACCTAGGTCCAGGATACTATCAAGTATTGGTATATGCAAATCATATCATTTTGATAGTGGATATGGAAGATGAGCTAAAGGGAGCCCTGATAGACAGGAATGAAACAGTGAAGGAGAACAGTCTGAAGGTGAAAACAGACATGAGTAAAGTTATGGTGTTGTGCAGGTCAGTGCAGAAAGCTGAAAAAATGCACATTAGATGTAACATAATAAAAGTGGAGCAGACCCATACACTTGTATTGTAGCGAGAGCAGGGCAGTTAGAGATGGGAAGGTACCCTGATCATGGTAATCATGGTATCTACCGCAGATAGAAAGGACAATAAAATAAGAAACAAAGATATTAGGACAGAGCTGCACTAAGTTCTGGTACAAGAGCAACTCAAGTGGTTTAGGTATCTAGTAAGAATGGACAAGGAAAGAGCATTGCCAACCTTTGAGAAGGTTGAGGATGACATGTGAAAATACTGCTGCCAGAGAAGGAAAACATTGTGCGAGCTAAGGAAAGCGCTGCACAGTCAGGATGTTAATTGGACTGAGATATGCCTGACACTGTTAGAATGAGATATTGGGACTGATTCTTGATCGGATATATTTTGTTAATCCCTAATATAACATTGTCTTTTTCACATGACCTTTGGAAGTCAGAGGTGAAGAAGAAGAAGCAGTAAACTGCTCACATTTATGTAAAGCTCAGCTCATTTTGTCTGTTTTTTGATAACTCCACAACCAGCAAACCAGGTAAACACAAAGATGATTACAAGCAATACTCAGTCGAGGCTCATTTACTTAAAAAACAATCTCATAAATCCAGCACACTTCTCCCATGCTAGTTGCTCTTTCATTAAATCACAAACATTTCCATCAGTGTAGCAAACACAAAATTAGAATTTTAGGTTATTTATTCTGATCAGTAATGCAGTTAGCAAATTATGACAGTTTTTCTCTTGAACCTCAAAGGCATGCCAACACAGTAGTGAGCAGTCATTTTTATACTTAAAATCACAGTAAATAAGTTTAAAGGAGAAACCTTAATGCCTTTTGAACACCATCTCCGTGAGCAAAGTGAACTTTATATTGGACTTCCTGAAACAGATTTCACCTTTCAAAGTCACTTAATAAACACCATAAGATAGTTGATGCCTAATCAGACCCAGGAACAACAGCAACATTTTTCAAGCAAAATGTAATGGGCGTCACATCTTAAACATTTCATTTTGGTTGCCAGTTATTTTTCATCTAAACTATAAAAATAGTTTTGTACACTATGTGCATTGCTGTGCCATATATTGGACCACCTGTGGGCTGCACTAGAAGTTGTTTTGAGCTCTTCGGCTCTCGTTCCAGTGGCTGCTAGGACAGATATCTCCCTATTATAAAAAAAAAATCTTGCAATGAGACAACATCTTCTGAAGAGAGACACTTTCACTTCCTGTGACACGGTCAAGTCATACTGACATCCATTGGAAGCATGTTCCCGTGAGGCGGTGACCTAGGCAAGGAAAGTAATAATCAGCCCAGAACAAGTGAAACTGAAAACCTTGCAGGTCCAAACGTGGTCAGAAATAAAAGACAAAGAATAAAAGACACAGTAGAACTTCATAAAGACATTCAAAAACGTTGGAGCCATACACATGCAGAGCAGGTTACAGATTATGAAAGCAGTGGAATTTGAAAGGCTCAAAAAAAACAAAACTTGCCGCCATCAGGGTAAAGTACTGCTGCTTCACAATGAAGACGCGTTTCCGCAAGAAATCAAAGATTTGTTGTTTGGTGAAAGTGAAATCCACAAACACTACAGGCAAAATATATGCATCTACAATAATCTATCAGCGTTAGCATCATTCAATGCACAAAACGTTGATTTACACAATAATGGACCATACACTATGAGAATCTGTGTTCCCGCAACAGTTACAGCTACGACAAGTTTAATTTCGAAAAAAGCACAATTTGGTGAGGTGTATCTTTATAATCATGGAGAAGCGATGCAACATAGAATCGAAAGAGTTAAACGATCCGACATAATAGAAATTATACAGCCAATAATAGCTACAAATCCATATGTCCAAAAGTATTGCACTGTACATGAAATTTATCAGCAAAACACGGACAAAGAAATTTTCTTGGATTTCTATCTGAATCCGAAAGATCACAGTCGCATTTATAATAAACCCACATTTGACGAATTGTCAGCAATAATAATTTCGAAAGGCAGAGATATAAAAGACAGGGTAGATATTGGTGTATATCCAAAGGCAAAGCACGATTCGTCATTTCTGTCAAATAGATCGCCACATTCACATCCTTTACTCTTTCCTTTGTTTTTCCCAGATGGCAAAACAGGATGGTCATACAATATGAAACGCATTCGGAAAAACGTATAACACCCACACAATATTTTGGGTCAAAATTAGCAATACGTTCCCATGTATTTAACCCACTTCTATCATCTCAACGTCTATCGCAACATTACACTATTAATGCTGTCACACACGTGTGACTAGGAGCGAGCTGAATGGACCTAGTGGAGGTGATTACCTGCCGGGCCAGGGGGTGGCGGGGTGCTCTAAACCTGTTTCTGTTAATTCTGCAGATCAAATACGGGAAAACCTGTCTGAGTCGACGTCACTTCCGGTTCCGGTTCCCAGTCTGACTTCACTTCCAGTTCCGGCTCCCAGACTGAAGTCACTTCCGGGTTACAGACTATAAATTCTCCATATTGCCAAACCAAGTCAGTTCAAGTCAGGAACTCAATCTAGCAACATCAGTTGTGAACTTATAATCCTTTTGCAGCTAGGAACAATATACGGGTGGCTGCCCCAAACCTTCTTTAGTGTGTTGAGGCTCGTTATTTCACAGTGGCGTAGTCGGCAGGATGGCCTCCTGGTGGAATCGGAAGCCGAACCAACCTTATGTCTCAACACACCAACGGGCTGAACCACTCAAGACCTATCAGGTAGGAAAGTACCGTTCTTGTGTTGCTGAGCTGGGGTCTGACGGTGTGTGTCAGGGGGATCTGGAGTATGTTCCGACCCAGTTCTCCTTAAAGAGAACCTGGGAGTGTAGGCAGAAGACCTACAGACAAGGGCCGGGTTCTGAAAGGAACACAGTGGGGACCTATTATGGGCTCTCAAGGATGGGGACCAACCCAAAAATCCCCACAAAGAAAAAGTTCTTTGAGAAAGGTGGGGGTGCCCTGGGTCGGCAGGTGAAAGAAATAATGACCTGGGAATACAACCCAGACAAATCCCTCCGAGAACAGGCCATAACTTTATGGCAGAAAGTCGGGTGTTGGCTACGGCCATATAATAAAAATTGTGGAAAAGGTGGCTTGTGCCATAATAATAAAGGGCCTACCAGCTAAGCTCACCCAGCTGACCTGGGGACAGTCATATAATAACATGGTCACCCTTGTGGGGATCATTAATACCTTGCGGGAGGAAACCTACTTGGGAAACCCAGAACGGAATCCCTGTGAACCTAGAGGGAGTTGTGCCACTAAATTAGGGTCTTACTCTTACATTGCGGAGCATGGTTTGGAAAACTCTGATACACGGTGGAAGGCTTCGCGAGGTGACACGAGGGTCTGCGGAGAAACCCAGAGCAGGGGGCAGGGTGCTCCTACTAATCCTCTGGCCTTTTCTCATACGGGAGAAGCGCTAGTCAATGGCTATAAAGTATCTTCTTTATTTGACTCTGGCAGTAACATTACCATTGTTGCTTGCCATTTAGTGTTGTCGCAACAAAGATTAAAAATAAAGACTCGTCTAACCTGTATTCATGGGGACGTCCGGTCATACGAGTCCGCCCGCTGTTACATCTGCCATAACGGCGTATTAAAAGAAATGACGGTGGCGGTGAACGACAATTCTCCGTTCCCCTTGATACTGGGTAGAGATTGGTCAGATATAAACTGCGGCATAACACTCGCTATCCCTTCTAAAGCACTCGGTCTTGTTATGGACGCCCCTTCTGTGTCCTCAGCTACCTCCACGCCGTGTACACAGCCAGTAGGGGAACAGACTGCGGCCTTAGAGAATGACGTGGAAACAACCGGACCGTCGCAAAGCGAAACGTCATCACCAAGCGCTGCGCCGGCTCGGTCAGAAACCACGCCCCTTGAGGTTGAATCTGATCCTCTCAGTCGTCTGCAGTTTCAGTTTAGGCAGACACCGGCTTCATTTAAAAGGGAGCAATGGAATGATGACTCCCTTAAATTTTGCGAAAAATGCAGTGGTCTTAGTAGATGGCCAGCGCACATCATATCCCATGCCACAAGGTCCCCACTTTGTATTAAATAATGACCTTTTATATCGGGTGGTAGATCATGAAGGCGGGGTGAGGTCACTGCTCTTAGTTCCACGGACTTACCGGCGACAAGTCTGTGAACTAGCTCATCCCCTCCTCCTGGGAGCCCATCTGGGTCCCGAGAAAACTTTAGAGCGAATCAAGCTCCGATTTTTTTGGCCTGGGATTAATGAGGAGGTCCGCCGCTTTTGCATATCCTGTCCGGAATGTCAATTATGGCAGATTCCTAGAAGGGACCGTGCTCATTTAATCCCTTTACCCCTAATTGATGTCCCGTTTGAATGTATCGGGGTTGATCTGGTGTGACCTTTACAGTCTTCAGCCAGAGGACATAAATATATAATGGTCCTGGTGGATTATGCCACCCGATATCCTGAAGCTGTTCCCTTACGCTCAGCTACTTCCAAAAATATCGCACGGGAGTTGGTAGGAGTATTTGCACGAGTCGGAATCCCTAAAGAAATCCTTACGGATCAAGGGACTCCTTTTACCTCGGAAACGTTCAGGGAAACTGCTAAGTTACTGAGAATAAAACACTTAAAGACCTCTGTATATCATCCTCAAACAGATGGTCTAGTTGAGAGGTTTAATTAAACTCTCAAGCAGATGTTACGCAAGGTAGTCAATGAGGACGGGAGGAACTGGGATCAGCTCCTCCCCCTCGTCCTTTTTGCTTATCGGGAAGTCCCCCAAGCCTCCACGGGGTTCTCACCCTTTGAATTATTGTATGGACAACAACCCCAGGGCTTATTGGATATATTAAAAGAAGGCTGGGAAGAGAAGGTCCTTCCCTCTGTAAATATACTTGAATATATCGCGCAATTACGTGATAGATTTGCGAAAATTAGACCTATCTTACAAACTCAGATGGACAAAGCGCAAGCAGCCCAGGCTCGGTGTTATAACCGTGGCACGTCTCTTCGGGAGTTCCGACCGGGGGATCGCGTCATGGTATTAGTTCCTACCTCGTATTCCAAATTACTGGCTCATTGGCAAGGCCCATATGAAGTTAAGGAGAGGAAGGGTTTGGTCGATTATTTAGTTATCCAACCTAATCGTTGACCTAAAGAGCGGATTTATCATGTCAACCTGCTGAAACCGTGGAAGGAAAGGGATCCCGATCCTTCCTCCGGACAGCCCTGCTCCCTCTTCGCTCATAAATTACACCTTAACTTCGGTGATAATTTGACTCGCCTACAACGATGGGAGCTCGAAGCAGTTATCCTGTCTGTCCCAGAGGTAGTGGACGAAAATCCTGGACGAACCTCCCTGTTTGCGCATGACATAGTGACTAAACCAGGGGTCATAGTCAGAGAACGCCCATATAGGATTCCCGAAGCAAAAAAGGCAGAAGTGGAGTTGGAGATCAAACGAATGCTGGACCTTGGTGTGATAGAGGAAAGTTTTAGTCCCTGGTCCAGTCCCATCGTATTGATTAAAAAACCAGACGGATGTTGGAGGTTTTGCAATGACTTCCGTCGGCTTAACCAAGTCTCCCAAGTCGATGCCTATCCAATGCCGCGTGTGGACGACCTTCTCGAGCGGCTAGGACATGCCAAATTTTTGACTACTCTTGATATGACCAAGGGGTACTGGCAGGTTCCCTTAACGGAGTCTGCAAAGGAAAAGACTGTGTTTAGCACTCCGAGCGGACATTGGCAGTATCGTGTACTTCCATTCGGATTGCATGGGGCACCTGCTACCTTCCAACGTCTGGTGGACAAAGTGCTCCAACCCCATAATTCGTACAGTGCTGCCTACCTGGATGACATTGTCATCTATTCCAGCACATGGAAGGAACACCTACTGCAGGTTGAGGCTGTATTACGGACACTAGCGAATGCCAGACTTCGTATTAATCCTAAGAAATGCTATTTTGGATTAGTCGAGGCCAAATATTTAGGTTACCTAGTGGGCCGGGGTATGGTCTAAACACAATACTCCAAAATTGATGCCATAGTGAGTAGGCACCGTCCAATACCCAAGCGGCAGGTACAAGCATTTCTCGGCTTAGCGGGGTACTATCGCCGGTTTGTACCCCGGTTTTCCGAGAGAGCATCGCCCTTGACAATCCTGACAAAAAAGCGGAAACCTAATCACGTGGTTTGGGATAATGACACTGACACTGCATTTAGTGACCTTAAGCAGGCCCTTATGTCAGCTCCTATTTTGAAAGCTCCTGATTTTACTTTACCTTTCATTCTCCAGACGGATGCTTCGGACACAGGTGCCGTGCTGAGCCAAAGCATCGATGGAGTGGAACACCCCGTTATGTACCTGAGCCGGAAACTGTTGGACCGAGAGACCAGGTATGCGGCAGTGGAGCGGGAGGCTTTGGCGTCGGGACTTCACCCTGGTGACTGACCATGCACCGTTACAGTGGATGGCGTTACATAGGGATTCGAATCCCAGAGTCATGAGGTGGTTTTTGGACCTGCAGCCTTATAAGTTTTCGGTCATTTATCGTCGAGGTCTCTTGCAGGCCAATGCGGATGCCCTTTCTCGGTGCCACGACCTCACGAACAGGTACGCCCGACCCGATGGGTCTGGGCTGAGGGGGGGGGCCGTGTCACACACGTGCAACTAGGAGCGAGCTGAATGGACCTAGTGGAGGTGATTACCCGCCGGGCCAGGGGGTGGCGGGGTGCTCTAAACCTGTTTCTATTAATTCTGCAGATCAAATACGGGAAAAACCTGCCTGAGTCGACGTCACTTCCGGTTCCGGCTCCCAGACTGAAGTCACTTCCGGGTTACAGACTATAAATTCTCCATATTGCCAAACCAAGTCAGTTCAAGTCGGGGACTCAATCTAGCAACATCAGTTGTGAATTTATAATCCTTTTGCAGCTAGGAACAATATACGGGTGGCTGCCCCAAACCTTCTTTAGTGTGTTGAGGCTCGTTATTTCACAATCCGTATGTAAAAGTCGTAGCTAATCATCTCTTCTTTATTAAATCAAATCAAGCTAAACTTAGAACGGAACATATGCAATGTCTCATAGATCACGTTCAAAATTCAAATATCAATAGTTCAGACAAATTCAAAATAGGTAAAGCAGTTATATTCCCTTCATCATATCAAGGTAGTCCAAGAGCATTGTAACAGTTATATCATGATACAAAGGCAATATCTAGAACTATCGGTCGGCGAGATTTATTTCTTACAATGACGTGCGATCCACAATGGCCAGCAGTCCCGCAGCTTCTTGAGAGCAATGCCACTGGCTACATCAGCTCTGGATATTCCCACTTTCGTAAGTAGATTGTTTTATCAGAATGTCTTATTTGTATTGAATGAACTCGAAACGGTGTTCGGGCAAAAATGAGATTTTGATATGCCATTCGTATTAAAACGTTTACAGTTTTCTGTGAGAATAGCTTTTGCAATGACAATTAACAAATCACAAGGACAAACATTTGAAAAAGTCATTTTATTTATCAGAGACAAAGAAACGATATTCACTCACTGACAGTTATACGTTGCATTATAACGCTGTAAGACCAAACAAGCAATCAAAATTCAATGCGATCTTGAAGAAAAGTTCATTTTAAATATCTCTTTTACTGAAGTTGTAAAATAAAATTCCCATGAAAAAAAAAACCACTTTAAATTGTATTTCCACAGGACCAAACCCAGGGGATTGGCGAGTGCAGCGAGCAGGGGGTGGAGCCCCCTAGTTGTTTATAAAGAAATTAAACAGTACAAAACATGCATTCCATGCTACTATCTTTAACTGTTATTTTGTAAAAACTCCTTTATCAATCAGAAGCCTTTCAGGAAATGTTCAGTTCAACATTACTCAATTGGAGACTTTGCTTCCTACCCTTTCTTCCTTTCCATTTGCACATTGATCAAGCTTTCTCATGTAAGAGGAGAACCAGGAATTCTCAGACCCTGTCAGGTACTTTCAATGCGACTGAAATCTGACCCCTGACTGAGCTGTCACAGAAAGTTGATTTACTTAAGTTTTTAAAATACCCTTGGAGGTTCTAGTTTATTGTATTGCTGGAAAATTAATCTTGTCCCAAGTCTCAGTTTTTGTTCTTCAAGATTTCTCAGCACTTGGCACTTTGTTCTGTCCATTTTGTCCTCTGTTGTTATCTAACAATAATAATAATTCTTTGCATTTATATAGCGCTTTTCTCACTACTCAAAGCGCTCAGCAATTGCAGGTTAAGGGCCTTGCTCAAGGGCCCAACAGAGCAGAGTCCCTATTGGCATTTACAGGATTCGAACCGGCAACCTTCTGATTGCCAGTTCAGATCACTAGCCTCAGAGCCACCACTCCGCCTATCCCATAATCATCCAATCCCATGGGTTCTATTATCAGTGCTATGCTGATGATACACAACTGTTGCTGTTGTTCCCTCCGAAGGACAATACGGTATCATGTAGAGTCTCTGCATGTCTTACTGATATCTCAACCTAGATGAAGGACCACCATCTACAGCTCAACCTGGCATAAACTGAGCTTCTTATGATCACATCCAGCCAGTCTGTTCAACTCCCCATCTCTGTAATGACTCACTGTCGCTAACACCTGCCAAGTCTGTATGCAACCTTGGGGTGGTGAATAATGAGTTATCTTTTTCTGACCAAATTCCTACTGTTTCACGTTCATTGCAGGTTCAACTATACAACATTGGCAAGATCTGACCTTATTTGACACAGCATGCAGCACATATTCTAGTCCAGGCTCTGGTCTTGTTGCTTCTGGACTACTGAAACTCAGTTTTGGCATGAGTACCTGCATCTGCTATCAAGCCACTGGAGATGGTCCAATATTCAGCCACTCATCTTGTATTTAACCAGCCGAGATGGGCATGTCACTCCACTCTTCAGGCCACTACATTGGCTCCCTGTAGCAGCACGCATGAAGTGCAAATCCCTGATGCTTGCCTACAGAATAGTCAGTGGGTCAGCACCTGTGTATATGGAGACACTAGTGAGATGTCTAATTAATAGAAAAAATCCTTTGCTTTGTGATCCTTTGTATTGTGGGTTAATTTGTTAAGTGTAATTGCCTTATCGATTATAAACTATTGATTGTAAATTATTAGTTATTACCTTACACTTTTTTTTTTTACAATTAGAAGTGGAGAATAAAACATTTTAGCACTTACTACAAAGTTGAGCATTTTCTCTGCAATACATCGGACTGCTGCAGGAGAGCAAATATGCCATTGTTAAAACTGCATTTTGTACAAATAAAACCCCTCAATGTTGCAAAAGGAAGTCAGGTAGGCAACCTTTTCTTTCACAAGGTTCTCATGTATCAGCTGCTGTCAGTCATGTGACTGGAAGTTACCATGGCGACTGTATTCAATGAGGATCAATATGGAATTATCCACAAAAATTCAATACGGAATTGTATTTTAATGTGACAATGAATAATTCATTAAAATTCTTAGAGAAGTGTTTTAGATTCTGACTCTACATGGTAGAATAATTACAACTGCTGCCTCACAGTTGCAGGAGACTGGATTTTCTCTAACTGTGTGGAGGTTATATGTTCTATGTTTGCATAGGTTTTCCTCTTTAATATCCTAAAGATGTGCAGCTTTGGTTAATTAGCGACTGTAAACTGACCCAGAGTGTGTGCTTTGTGAGACATTTTTGCAACATTCACGTTTGTTTCCCGCCTTGATGCTGCCACTCTTTATTAGTGAAATTGACAAGTGTGTAGTAAATGGGCATATATCAGCTTTAACTTTTTAATTTTTTCCTCATTTGATTTTCAGTCTTCTTAGTGGTTACACCACTTCCCCAAACTATTAAGACTATGGCTTAAATAGCAGATTTGAGAACTGGCATCACTATAGATTATTCCTAGCACATGATTGGCTTCATTGCTTTGTAGATTTGAGCATCAGTCTTGGAGACTGACCTGGACAACCTTATCTGTTTATTGTTGGGACTTAAAGCAGGACACGGTGCCAAGCTGGTCCAGGTCTGCCATTTAACCAGACTCATACAAGTGTAGATCATTTTGAGGTCCGAGATATTTTTCTGTTTAAAGCAACAAAAATGGCTTTATTGCAGTCAAGAGAAAGGCTTTGTAATAAAAATCAGAAACTGACAAATCTGCTCAGTCAAAACAAATGAGGCCAGTTATTTGCACTAAAGGCATCTGGGAATGTTGGTATATTCTTGTTTTTGCCTCCAACACCCTCTGTGACCCTGAGCGAGTCACTTAATGCTCCAGATGAAAAAATGTGTAAATGATTTAAACATATATTATTCTGTTAAGTCACCTTCTGACTAGTATAAAGTAACCGCAACAAATGAGGTAAAAAAAGCAAAAAATAAGGAATTAGAAGAAATTTTGTTTAAGAATTCTCATCTGCTGAACATAAAATAACACCACCATACTGTGATTGTGCAAGTTAGCAGTTAGCAACAGCATGTATGGAAGCCATGACAGCCTCAAGTCTGTGTGGACAGGTCCCTGTTAGCTTAGCAGATCTGGACACTGCAGTTATTTCTCCATTCTTCTTTCCGAAACTGCTCAGGCTCTTTCAGGTTGCTTGGGGATTGTGAGTGAATAACCTTTTTCAAGCCCAGCCACAAATTCTCAAATCATTCACCTCTGAACCATGACTTGGCCACTCCTGGGCAATAACAAAATGATCTTTTAATCATTCCTGTGAAGTTTTGGCTTTGTGCTTCATGTCATTGTCTTGCTGGAAAACAAATCTTTCCCCGAGGTGCAGGTTTCTTACAGTCTTTTAGTTTTCCTCAATTATGTTCCCGCTTTTTGCTGCATTCATTTTACCCTCTACACAAACCTTCCAGGGCCAGCTGCAGAGAAAAATCCCCATAACCATCACTATTGCCACCACCATGCTTTACAGTGGGGAGTTTTCAAACACGGGGTCTAGTTGGATGGCCAAAAAGCTCAATTTTGTTCCTATCAGACCACAGAACCTTCCTATAGCTGTCTCAACATTTTTCATGTATCTTCTGGTGCACTTTGTGTTTTTGCTTTTGTATTGGCTGCTTGCTAATTTCCATAAAGCTGTGCCTGGTGAAGTACCTGGGCAACAGTTGTATGTTTCTCTCAATGTGAGCTGATGTGGTTTATTAACTCCTTCAGAGGTTATCACAGGCCTCTTGGTGGCCTCCCTTACTAGTTGTATTCTTGCATGCATTTTGTGGATGGCCTGTCCTAGGCAGACTTGCAGCTGTGGCACTCTGGTCCATTTTTCAATGATTGATGAAAAAATTTCACTGTCTTTCTGCATTCCCCTGACTTGTGCTTTTACAACCTACTTTTCATGCAGTTGCTTGGAGTGTTCCATACCGAACTCATCACAAGTTGAACCTTTCACCTACAGCTGTGGTTATACTACAATCAATTAAATTTCTAGACTACTGACAGGTGATCGCCATTGAACTAATTATGTGACTTCAAAAAACAAATGGCTGCACCAATGATGATTTAGTTGTGTTCTATGAAAAGGTGTGAACACTTAAAAAACAATTATTTTGTGTTATATATTTCTAATTAACTTAAGACCACTTTGCAGAGATCTGTCTTCACTCTGACATGGAAGAGTCTTTTTCTGTTGATCAGTGTCAAAATAGACAAATTAAAACTACTGTAATTCAATGTTGTATAATAACAAAATATGAAACCTGTCAAAGGGTGAATCTTTTTTTAAGCCAACATAGGTCACCTTGTGTACAGTTATGCATCAAATATGAATTAAAAATAATTAGTATTGTTTTTTTTTTGGTCTCATCCAATTCTATTAGTAGTGGTGTTATAGTACCTTTTTTTTTTGGTAAACTATCATCCCGAGATATTTTGTAATTACCTAATCTGAGGGATTTAATTACAATATATGAAAGTACTGCATATACAAGCATGAGCGTCAGAACAAAAAGGCTGGTAAAGACAGCTAAAGCTTTATCAAAGCCAAAACAGGCCCAAGTTCAAGTGCTCAGACAGGAAAAAGCACCGTCTCCTGGGACAGACACTGCAGCATCAACTCAATCTGAAAGCGAAAGTGGGACCGAAAATGCAAGTGAGTCAGGGCCAGGAGAACATGTTGATTATTTAGGAGGTTCATTGGAAATGAGCCTGGCCTTACTATCTGCACTGTCAACTACACCCAACGAGTTAACAGCAACGACTCCAACTGGGTTTGCTACACTACCGGCGGAACGTGGAGAAGTCCGAGGTGAGGGTAATGATTACTGCAATAATTACTGCTCTCAGGGGGTGGGGGGCAAAGATGTAAAGAGTAATACTGATTCCTCTTAGTGTATCAGTGACAAATTTAAAAAACATTTTGTTCTCACATAAATTTAAGCTGCAATGGGAAAAAAAAGGTAAGTCAGTCTGACAGAGGAGATGAAACAGCTATATTAAAAATCATTGATCTTTGAAAGCATTTTTGTGCTCATTATGTTTCAGCAGTAACAGGTTACTTTTTTTATGCAACTAACCCCTGGGTCAACTGTACAGTCATAAGCAAAAGTTTGGGAACCCCTCTCAGCCTCCATAGTAATTTACTTTGAACAAAAAAGATACCAGTGGTATGTCTTTCATTTCCTAGGAATATCTGAGTACTGGGGTGTTTTCTGAACAAAGATTTTTAGTGAAGCAGTATTTAGGTTGTATGAAATTAAATCAAATGTGAAAAACTGGCTGTGCTACAAAATGTGGGTCCCCTTGTAATTTTGCTGATTTGAATGCATGTAACTGCTCAATACTGATTACTTTGTAACACCAAATTGGTTGGATTACTCATTAAGCCTTGAACTTCATAGACAGTGTGTCCAAATCATGAGAAAAGGTATTTAGGGTGGTCAATTGCAGAGGTTGGTGCTTCCCTTTGACTCTCCTCTGAAGAGGTGACAGCATGCAATCCTCAAAAGATCTGAAAACAAAGACTGTTCAGTATCATGGCTTAGGGGAAGGCTACAAAAAGCTGTCTCACAGGTTTAAACTGTAAGGAAACGTAATCAGGAAATGGAAGGTCACAGACACAGTTGCTGTTAAAACCCAGGGTCTGGTAGGCCAAGAAAAATACAGGAGCGGCATATGCGCAGGATTGTGAGAATGGTTACAGACAACCCACAGATCACCTCCAAAGACCTGCAAGAACATCTTACTGCCAGATGGTGTATCTGTACATCGTTCTACAATTCAGCGCAATTTGCACAAAGGAACTCTGTATGGCAGGGTGATGAGAAAGAAGCCCTTTATTCTGCACTCACGCCACAAACAGAGGCTCTTGTTGTATGCAAATGCTCATTTAGGACAAGCCAGTTCATTTTGGAACAAAGTGCTTTGGACTGATGAAGACAAAAATTGAGTTATTTGGTCATAACAAAAAGTGCTTTGCATAGTGGAAGAACACACTGCATTCCAAGAAAAACACCTGCTACCTACTGTCAAATTTTGGTGGAGGTTCCATCATGCTGTGGGGCTGTGTGGGCTAGTTCAGGGACTGGGGCTCTTGTTGAAGTCGAGGGCCATAGGAATTCAACCCAGTATCAACAAATTCTTCAGGATAATGTTCAAGCATCAGTCACAAAGTTGAAGTTATGCAGGGGTTGGATATTCCCAACAAGACAATGACCCAAAACACAGTTCAAAATCTACAAAGGCATTCATGCAAAGGGAGAAGTACAATGTTCTGGAATGGCCGTCCACAGTCCCATGACTATGAATATCATCGAAAATCTATGGGATGAGTTGAAGCAGGCTGTCCATGCTCGGCAGCCATCAAATTTAACTGGAGGAGATTTTGTATGGATGAATGGTCAAAAATACCTCCATCCAGGAATCCAGACACTCATCAAAGGCTATAGGAGGCGTCTAGGAGGCTGTTATATTTGCAAAGGAGGCTCAACTAAGTATTGATATCATATCTCTGTTGGGGTGCCCAAATTAAAGCACCTAATTTTGTTAGATGCATATTGCATATTTTCTGTTAATCCATAAAACTTAATGTCACTGCTGAAATACTACTGTTTCCATAAGGCATTGTCATATATTAAAAGGGAAGTTTGCTACTTTGAAAGCTCAGCCAATGTAAACAAAAATCCAAAGAATTAAGAGGGGTTCCCAAATGTTTTCATGACTGTATACTGCTTCAAGTGAATCATTTTTTACATTACACTTTAAGTGTAAAAATACCTGCTTCCTCACAATTCCATAGTCATTGTGTCAGAGTCAACACACCAGATGAACATATGTGCAACTACACCACACCAACACTGCCGAAGAAGCCAGCCATGAAATGCAGTTTATATGCGGTGTGTCACTTTGTATTACATGTTGCACTCCTATAATCTACTTCTGATATTATTCTTTCATGTTCCATGTAGATTTTATTTCTTCATATGTTAAATGGCATAATTTTTCTTTTTATTACGCATTATTGCTTTTGTTTTCATTACCATCTAAACAGGAACTTCAGGAGAAACACTCAACTAAATGGTTTAACCCCCCCAGTTAAGAGTCAGAGCAAGCAACCTGACCACTACAACAGGCATTCCAATATTTATCTAAGTCAACCAGCAGAGCCTGTTATATTGCTAAATAGTTCTGTAATACAACGTAAGTCGATTTGTTTTGGCATGGGGAATGACTTTGCAACAAGAACTGAACCTGGTATAACAGTGGACCTAACAAACACTGGAAACGGCCATACACTTGGCTTTCTTGATAGTCCACATTTCAGTTTCAGTAAAGAAGTGAATGGGCCCATGTATCCCAACTGTGTTCTCCTTCAGATGAAATCTATTTTTAGTGTGTGCAGTCCCAATTGTGTCACTCTAACATAGTGTACAGTCATGTGTGATGATCTATGATTTTCACCCCGTTTTGTAATGAATGGCTTCAATTCCAATGGAATAATTTAATGAAACCACCAAACTAGCCCAGTGGCTTCATTTTTTACTGAATCCAAGACACTGAAATAAACTGGCACAAACATAACAGAGCAGGTTTATATTTATTAAAGCGTCAAGCTCATGGTACAGATAAAGGTTTAGCACATCTTGACTGATCAAAGAAATAGCAAAATAAAAAAAAAAAAAAGAAAAAAACAAAAACAAAACATAAGGTTCATTCAAACATTCAAATATACTGCCGTCTGGAAGGTCTCATTTCTCACCCTTTTGTGACATCCAATCCATGAGGATTACCTTTCACTTTCTCTGTATAATTCTAAAAAAATAGTGCATCTGTTTTAATTTTTTTTCTTTATATTCAGCCCCTTTTCTAGTTGCAAAGAAAAAGTATTGAAGTTTATTCCATTCTCATTGCAACCCCATTCCAAAAGTAATTTGGAACATTGTGTCTTATAATATATGACAGTGAACATACAAAATTGGTCCTCTGTGAGGACGGAAGAGAGGAAGAGAGAGAGAGAGAGAGAGAGGAGAGGGAGAGAGAGAGAGAGAGAGAGAGGGAGGAGAGAGAGAGTGAGAGAGAGAGAGAGAGAGGGCGGAGGGGAGAGGAGAGAGAGAGAGAGAGGGAGAAGAGAGGGAGGAGAGGGGGGAGAGAGAGAGAGAGGGAAAGAGGAGAGAGAGAGAGGGAGAGAGGGGGAGGGGGGGGGGAGAGAGAGAGAGGGTGAGAGAGAGAGCAGAGAGAGAGAGAGAGAGAGAAAAAGGCAAAGTTCAGCTAGAGCTGACCAACAATCTACTCAGTGATAAACACCCGTTTCTAACATAGAAATGTTTAAATACAAAATTAAAACACTGTTCCAAGTTTACTCTACATATAATTTTTTGGTGTTTTGGGCCATCCCCAGAAGCCCCCCTCCCCCCCCCCCAAATATCACATATAAGCTCTCTAACTTGTTCTACACAGATATCATGGTGTGGCAGTGTCCCAAGATCTTCAGAAGGCAAATCAGCTGCATGCATCAATGTGCCAGCCCAAAGTCTAAAATGTGTGGTACTCCAAAAGGGCCTCACGAACTTGGTCCTACATTATCATTTTGTGATACCAAAAAACAAACTAAATGCATGATGGTTTTTCTACTTAATTTAGTAACACTTATTCAGGAAAATGACGGAAAAACGGATTGAAATGGTCCTTGCTTTAACTGTTAACCTAGAGGTCCTGATATTTAACAAATGAAGTTGCGCAACAGTCTGCAAACCAGCTGCTTCAATCTTTGGGATCATTTGGAAAATATGGAACATATTCCACTGCCTTTTATAATATCATATTTGGCAATTTGTTCCTATGACCTACCTTTACTACTAACATTCATTAAGTATATGCAGCCTCAAAAGTGAACAGTGTTCGTATTTTTAAAAGTAGTAAATGGCCAACATTTATCCACTCTTTTAATTTGCCACCTCGGCAAGAAATGAGGTAAACTGACCTATGACCCAAAGGACTCCATAAACAGCTCAATATTGAAGTTGTTGCAGTTTAAAAAAACAAACAAAAAAAAAAATACCACGTTTAACAAACAGACGCATGCTCTAAAACTTTAAAGCATTACATATAATGTTAATATATTACATTAGCCTTATGTTTTCTAAAGAAGTCAGCCTCTGCAGTTATTTTATTTTTGCAGTTGGTTACTTTTTCTGTTGTGATTCACCAGCCATTACAATATGAGGAACAAAATTAACCACATTCATTTTTTTTTTTTTTTTTTAGAGAGGACTAATTGTAATTGCAGCACACAACATTTTAAGCAATACAGCGCTAGTAGTCACATGCACTACTATGTCACAGGATCTTTCTCTTACTCAAAGGGCATTGAAGCTGCTCCAAAAACTGCAATGGGAGTCACATTTCTGACCAATTCATAGCAGAGGTTTTGCTCACAATAAAATGAAAATGTAGCAGTTTATGCAACACAGCCTACGTGTGGAACAATCTGGGATAACCCTGGCATGCTCAGACTTATGCAAGTCTATTGTGTGGTTACCAATATTCCTGCAAAATTCATTGTTCAAAAACATGTGACTTATTACTTTCATTCATTGATATTTAAAAGGGAGTAGTTTGGGGGGGGTGGAGGGTAGGGACACTGTGCTGGGCATCACTCCATGTCAGGACACCTTTCTCAGATTAAATATCCAAAACACAAACAGTGTCATGGAAGAGATGTCAATCAGATTCATATTTTTATGCTCAGCTTTCTTTGGTATGCTAAGACAACAACAGTTTCCAACCATGTACCTGAGCTTACTTTTCTCTTTGAGTGCTAAAAACTCAAAATGTGATGGTTTGGCTGTAAATCCCTCAAGTTTGCTTAACCCAACTTTATCAAATGGCAAAGCCTCCAGTAGGCAGGTCATTACAGAGTATACGTGCTTGCACGTAATGATCTATTGAACAGCACGGTAATATGGTAATCAGTTCAGCTTGTTGGATTTTTTTTTACATTGTCACAAGCATTTTAAGATGTCTGTCAAAATGTGGAAACTTAAAAATGAATTAGTGTCATATAGTTTTATAAACCAGCCAAAAATAACTTCAGTACATAAATACCTAAAAGATCACTACTAACATAATATGGTGTATCTAGAAAAGTGAAATTTGATTTGTTAAAACTACATGTTAAAAATTACCTAATGAATACATGAAGATATATTAATACCTTCTGGAGAAACTGCTTATAACAATCCTATCAAGCTGAACAGCCGTTTCTACATAGTCTGTACATCAATTTCAACATCTGTAGCCTTTGGACGGAATAAGGTATTTGTATCTATTTCTCTTATTTGTTTATGAAATGTTCAGAAAAGCATTTTCAAAACTTCAAGACAAAAAGAAATTTCAAAGCACTTCTTTCTGTCCCCTTCATAGGAAACCTTACAATTTCAGTTTAAACACTGTTAAGACTATACATCCTTCACAGCCAAATGAAGACCAATTAACACATTAACAATTTTTCTAAATTTTGAAGTTCAAACAGAGAATTATTAAACCAAGGCTGAATGCATCCATTCATGTCTAAGGCTGCAAATAACTGAATTTCATATTGCTGAGCCAGATGAATGTGCTATAGCACACTGTGGCTGGTGAATATTTTAGCTTTCTCTTGATGTTTTAAAAACAGCTCTAATGAAACAAAAATCCTTTACTGATCAGCCTAACTGCTTCTACATAATGAAGATCACTTCCACAACCATTACATTTTGTTTCTTTTGTATCCCTGCACACTCCCCAATTAACCCCATTCTATGTTAAGTGCTATCTTTTTAAATACTCTTTTGTTCAAATGGTGAAATTTAAATGTTAAAAAAAAAAAAGTAAAAAAACACACACTGTTGGTAACCATACAAGTAAACAAGCAGCACCTGGTCATACCAGGGTTTTTGCCTAGTGAGCACGAAAGCCCTGTCTGTGTGGGATTTGGGGAGAAACTTGAAGGAAGGCTGTTCGACATGCTAAGCTACTGCAAGCTCTCATCTGAGTGCTGGAAAGCCTTATACAGTGAAAGTTGAACGTTTCTACATGCACGTCAAGGTCACGGCAAGAATGAGTTAGCATACCTATACAGAGAGAAGAGCAGTCATGCAAGATAGCTAAGTCATTGTTACAATAACGCATACAATTTAAACATGAAGTTAAACTAATGTTGGTGTAACTCTGAGGGCTTGGATATTCTAAACTATGATATTCCTGGCAGCTTTGACAACAGCCCTCAATACTATAAGCAACTAGTGAGCTGCCAGTATTAACAGTAATAAAGCAAACTTTCTTTTTACGTTTCTTCTTCATTTTCACTGCTCAACTCTGCTGGTTTTGCTGACGATTCTTGGAGTAACTATTAAAAACAAAATTGTAATCGTTGAACTGGGCTGACTGGCGGTCAAGGCGCTTAAATCCTTCGAGTTTCTGGGCAGCTGAAAATACGGCACGACATTTAGAGCTCTGAAAAAGAAAAAACAAAGTCTTCTTCAATGAAAAGGTAATGCAGAATTATATTTCTAATGCCATCAGATCCTGAATGTTCTGGGAACAGAACTGAAGAGAGGCAGTGCTTAGCCAAGGAGGAGGTAGAAGTTGAAGGGTGAAAGCAGCTGCACAGAATGAAACAGCACAAGCCACCTCACCTGAAACAGCTTGTTACAGAAGTAAAAGTGGACAGAAAAAACAGGCTGCTCCCCATTTGTCAAGTATCACTGAACTGAAAAAAGTTGACCACTACAGTCCATGCCACAAGCAATGTTGCAACGATCACAAAAATATAATTGTGGTATGTGATTATCATGCTGTATAATTTGTTAATTTTGTAGGAAACATAAAAATATTAAAAACTGTTTAAAAAGATGTGTTTGTGTTTATGTATATGTATATATATATATATATATATATATATATTTATATATATATATATATTATATATATATATTATATATATGCCAGAACACTAAAGACCCAAGGTAAAACAACAACAGGACTCATGAAAGTTTCAGGTAAACAAACAGGACTCCTGAAAGTTCATATATACAAGGATTAAAATGTCAGTTGTTTGCGAACACCAAAAGCAGTTTTACTATAAAACTGGCTAATAAGACAATTACAGGAGTAAGGAGTAAACAACTGTTGAAACATAACTGCCATTGTGCAATGTTCATAACTTTCATCTTTCTGCTTTCTAATGGTCAAGTCTGATCTATCACTGCAACACATTACTATCTTGGCAGCCTTAATCAATTTTTCAATTTTAGAGAGTTAAAAATGATTTTAAGGTTACTGCTTCTCACACTGCAGCATTAGTCTACCTGGTTCACAAAAAGTGTGGTCACAAATTTTCCTGGTTTGAAGACATCCACAACCTTTCGGATTAGATCATCATAAGACGTCTGCGAAAGGTTGGTTTCAAAGCTAACATAAGAAAACTCTGGCTCTGGAGTGATGTGGATCGTCCAGTAAGTTCCCTGCAAATAATGTAAAAAAAAATAAACAACTTGCATAAAAATAGACACACACTTTACATGATAAGAGGTCATCATTTTCAGGATTTTTAATTAATCACCCAATGGAAAGATGTTCAGAATAGAACTATACAGAGATCATTGGACACAACTATGAATTTAATGGAACAACACAGGCCTTTCAGACAGTAAATGCATTTACATGTGCTTAATAACCTGTTTATTCACAGAAAACTGGTTTCTTAAAAGCCATGTAAGCACTTCTAATTAGAGAAATTAGGCTAACTGACATATATTTCTTCGCGAGTTAACTCAAAGATTTGAGCACATAAACCCTTAACCAGGTTACAGTTAGGGATTTTGTAGTCTGTGTGTGTCTGTTGCGCTGTGCTCACCTCCTTATAGCTATGTACATGCTTCCCGCAGCCAAGTGTGGAAGCATCCACAAGAAAAGACTTTTGAGGCAAATGCTTGGGCGCTTGCATCATTCTTTCTCCAGGTTAAAATAATCTGTCTCAATATTTCAGAAATATGTAAATTTATGCTAATTAGCACAGTGCTAAGCTAAGCAGCACAGTCAAGAGCAGTACGATAATGCATTAATAGTTGCATGTTAAATAGTCTGATTACTTTTATAAAGTAACAAGTTAACGCAATACTTATTTTACTGAAGTCTAAATACCTCTGTTATTATTATCACAGCAGCACTGGGTGTAAGGCAAGAAAGACATGCACTGGTGCGCAGCACCTTTGCAGAAACCACTTTGCAGAACTTGTACAGCCAAGCAGAAGAGCAGTGTGCTGCGTGCAATCTGGTAACAGAAAAATATTTAATAAATCATCATTATAATTTTAATGCAGCTATTTTCTATAGATATGTTGAAACAGTTTTATCGGAGGACACAGTGGCCAGTCTTCATACCGCTAATCAGTGGCTTAAGTTGAGCATTTTTATAAAACACAAAAAAATTTATCAGAGGCATTATTGTATGCTTGTTTTTGGATTCATGGTGGCGGACGATGACATTTAACTCTTCTGCACAGTTTAATGTAGAAGCCTGCGTGGGACTGATTTTTTAAACCTGAACTTGCCTGCTTATTCTTGAGAATGTTTAAAATACTTGAGAAAATCGTGTTAAGAATGTGGCCACTACAATTGAATCTGATGTAGCTGCACAAAGCAGCGATCGTGTTTGCTCTTTGGTCAGTAACAGTCAATTATTACAACTCTCAAGATTTTCTAACAGTAAAGCAATAATGTTTTCAACCGTTTTAATTGTGCTTGCTTCAAACGGGGTTGCAAAAAGCATCACTGACATGATTGTAGCTCTCATCAATATAATGGATGGTAGCAGATATGAAAGAGGTTTTCTCAAAATTTTCGTTCCAAATATCAGTTGTGGCAGCATACCCAAAATTATTGAGTGTTTTTAGCATGCCATATATACAAATATCCTTTCTAGGTTTTTTTACTTTTTCATCAGATGGGGGCAGACTCTCTCTAAACTTCAGAGACTTTACAGTTTTGGCTGCTGAATCAAGGTACTGCTCAAGATGAATAAAACCCTGTTGTAAAGCCCAATATCCTTGCAAACAAAATTTGTACATTTATCCTGTGCTTCACTTTTAGCGTTAGTTGATACTTTTGATAAGATTGTCAAGAATGTTAGTTTAGTTTAATCCTTCGCTACTGCTTTAAACCTAAGGTGCCTGACTTGTATCTACTGTATGTTAGCACATTTATTGCAGCAAGCAAACAGCATCTGGTTGCCATCGCCATCGATAACATTTGAAAATGAATGCCAAATGACAGCCTTCCCTTTACTGAGTTCTGCTGTCTTGTACCTCTTTTTTTAATGCCTTTTTTCACTGCTGTGGGTGTAAGGCTATATCCTGGCTCTGCAACCTTGAGAAGGCTGCACACAAAACAGTACATGCATGCATCCTAAATGCTTAGGCAAATGAATTATACAAATTTATATACAGAATAAATGTAAGTTCTGTTCTAATTTTAACTTTAATTTCCCAGACTCTAGCTCCTGCCCACAATACTGAAAATCAGTCCCGCGTTGCAAGCAACTGGATCGGGTCCCACAGGATTGCAGACCTCTAGTTTAAATGATGTCAGAGCATTCTAGCAAAGAAGAACTGCAGAAGCGTACTTGTGAATGTAAACGTGATTTTTAAGAAACCAGGTTTCTGCCTTAACTGGGTTGCTCAACTTATCCCGGGTTTTGTGTTTGCAAGTAAATGCACATTTTATAATTTACCAAAATAAGGTAAACTATAAAATGAGGATCAACTTACATCATTTTTCATCCCATTCATAGAATAGCCACAAGGATTGAACATTGTGGCATCAATCACAGAACCTGGTATCAGGTCACGAATTCCACTCATCTAAAAAGAAACAAAAATAAATAGAAGTTATTTTAATATAACACATGTAGTGACACCTTCTGACAATAACAGGTTTACATTGCTTATATGAGTAGCAGGGACGGGAAATATATTAAATAACCTTGAATAATATACAAGCCATTGTTATTGGAGGGAAGAAAAAAAAAAACAAACCAAGAAAGTCAAGGCTTTAAGCACCAATGTCTCATGACTGGTTTACCATCCATGCAATTATGTAAATGATTTTATTGAAAAGCAATTAGGAATTCCAAGCCAACATCACCACCAATGTCTTATGAATAGTTTAATCCCATGTTTGTAAGTGATCTTCATGATGCCAACACTACATATTTTCATTTTAAAACAAATGTAACATACAAGATTAAAATCAGTACAAGTGTATGTGTATAAATAAAGAAGACTTCCATTTAAATGCACCTTTGGTTTCAAACTAAAGATTTTGGACTTTTAATAAGGTAAACTGGGTACACTACATCACATATTAACACATAGCACAATGTATTTAAAAAGTTAAGTTCTTACACGAGTGACGTCGTTTGCAGTAACACCATCTTTCATGTAGAACTGGTCCATAATCACCGGGTCAAGGTCACTCATCAAGACTTCCAACGTTTGATCTGCCTGTTTGCTCTCCCTATTCTCTGGGATATCCAGAGTAAACAAGTACCTAGGCAGAAATTACAATTAAAAACTTTCAGCTCTTTCAAGGATTAATTGAAAAACTTACAGGAATGGACACAGATTCAAATTAATTCACTTTTAAAAACAAAAAAACAGTAACATTAGAAAGCAGGATAAAAAAAGAAGCATCCAGAGAGCTTATTAATATAGAACACCACAGTATGAGGCATTTTAAATATCTTAGATTAAAATAAGTAGCTATGGATATCAAGCACATAATACATCCATCCATCCATTTTCTAACCCGCTGAATCCGAACACAGGGTCACGGGGGTCCGCTGGATCCAATCCCAGCCAACACAGGGCGCAAGGCAGGGAATACACAAATATTTTAATTGATAATCTGACAATTCACAATTAAAGACAAATGATTACCAAGGTCATGCATATTTAATGGAAATCTGTAAAACTAATTTGCTGAAAGTAACAGTAATGTAGAAAGAACATTAGAATGTTCTAAAGTGTCGGAATTCCACATTTAAAACTAAACGAGGAGTTATCTTAGAACTAGGTGAAGTGAAGTGTAAACTGCTAAAAGATGGCAAATCAGACACATTTTTCATTGCAAATAAATGCGAAGGGTAAAAGGTTGACTTTTCTATAACAGCGCACTAGATCAGAACTAAGCATGCTTCTTCTTGCATTAAAGGAAAAAAAAAAAAAAACATACAATGAAAGCAAGTTTGAGAAAGTTGTTAAATTTACATCAATCTAGATCACAGGTATCAAACTCGGATCCTAAAGGGCTTTAGTGGGGTTGCTAGTTTTTTTTCTCCAACTACTTTACATAAAAAAATTTTTAAAATATCAAGTCACTTAAAACTAACACGAAAGAAGTAGGTTGTACTATTAGCAGTAATTGGTTATGAGCCAGAAAGCTTAATTGTTTCAAGAAGTCAAACAATACCAGACGGAAAGTGTGCAAACACACGATCAGCTAAAGAACCAATAGATAAAACAGGTAAGTATTTTACATCTTAAAAAGCAATGTCAATTAAGGAGAAAGTAGTATGATCCATTAGCAGTAGTTGGGCCTGTACAATGAATTGCGATTATGATTACACAAACAACGATATATGAATTGTGAGAAGTAGCAGTTACTGCATTCCATTAAGTACATCCACTCTAGGTCCCTAGTTACAAAGTGCTTTAAATTGCAAATGAATATTTTAACCATTAACAGAGACATTTCCTAAGCATAAGAGCACTGGTGAATCAGACACTTGTATCATATTACTAATTATAGGTGACCACACAAAGCATGTTTGAAAAGTGTGTTTGCAGTATCCTCAGGTAAAAAAAAAGAAGAAGAAGAAAAAAGAAATGCAAGTAATATTGGGCCTAGCTCATCTTACACTTTATAAATGTTAAAAGTATCAAAATGAACAAAATTCTACAAGCTTGTAAGATTATATTAGCCATAGGTTTAACTTGTCAATCAGATAACATCCTATTGCTGCACACCATATTTGCTATACTGTTGCAACACTGCCATATTGTGTATTCAATAATGCGCAAATACTACGTAAGCATATTGAGAACTTGAGAAGTATTTTGACATTTAAGTTCTTTTCTTAATTTGATGGTGCTATATTCTTATTCTGGCACACATAAATGACACAGGCGGCTGCATGTAACAGTGTGTCACTATCTAAATACGTCTTCAGCTTGCTATATATTCTTCCTCTTCATCTTTTCCCACTTCTATATGGGGTCGATGTGCTTGGTCAACCTTCTCCTAATAGCTTGGTCCTGCAATTCCTTGCCAGTCAAGCCCTTATCCTTCAGCTCTTTTTTACTTTATCCATTTACCTCTGCTTTAGCCTCCCTCACTTTCTCTCCCTCTGTACTTCCATTTCCATCACTCTTTTGCCCATATATTCATTGTCTCTCCCCAGCACATGTCCATACCACATCAGCCTACTTTCCAGTACTTTCTTGGATATCTCTCCCACTTTTGTTGTACCTTTGTTGCCTCATTTCTTATTATGTCCTTTTTGTAACTCCACACATGCATCCATCAACATACTCATGTCTGCCACATTTGCTTTCCTGTGCTCCCTTTACTGCCCATTTCTCAGCTCCATAAATCATTGCCGATCTTACCACCGTCTTAAAAACATCACTAAAACCTTCACCTTAATTCTCCAATGACATAATACACCTGATAACTTCTTCCAATTGTTCCATCCAGACTGTACTTACTGTCATGTGTTGTCTCTGCATCTAGTTTTCAATCTCAGGCTACCACTGATCCTAGATATTTAAATTTACCCCCACTTTTCAATAGCTCTCCCTGCAGGCTAATAATGTCTGAATCCTGATCCATCATTCAACCTCATATATTCTGAATTTTCCCTATTTATCTTCAACACTGTCTTGCAAAGCCCTTCTCCATTCTTCCAACTTCCTCTTCTTTTGTTGCTACACAATGCAATATCATCAGCAAAAAACATGACTAGTAGGATTAGTCTTTTATCCCATGACTCAACATATCCATATCCAAATCAAATACATAAGGAGTTAAGGAATGAATGGGATCTTGTCTGTTATCCCAAAACTGCTTTTAAACCCAATTTCTCACTCCCTCACACATATCCCGGGCAATCATCACATACTTCTCTGGTACTCCTTTCTCCTACATGTACCTCCAGACCACTTGATGTAGTACTCTATCAGGCCTTCTCCAAATCAATAAACACCATATGCAAACCTTTAGTTTTGTCTATGCTACTCTGGGATCAGTCTCAGTGCAAAAGACTATCAGTTGTTCCTCTCCCTGGCGTAAAACCAAACTGCTCCTCTCCTATGGTGGTCTCTTCCCTAAGCCTCTCTAACTTTTCCCCAAATTTTCACTGTATGTAAAATCTTTATACCTCTGTAGTTTCTGCAATCCCGAATATTACCCTTCTCCTTATAAATAGGTACAACGGGTTCCTCCACTCCTCTGGTATTCTCTCCTGCTTGCTATATATTGTTACATTTGATGATTTACATACTTGTGTTACAGAAGTTTCAGGATGCGTTTACATTAACTTCTTATTCTTATGTTACTGTCATTTAAACAAAACTGAGAAAAGGGATTTTTTAAATAATTTTAGTATTAGTAATTTAATGCATTTCAAAAACAGGAAGAAATATTTTAACAAATGTGATCTATGAAAATTTATACACTTAAATGCTTAACTTTTTCACTTAATTCAGCACTTAATTTTACATTAACAATTTTTGTGTGGATCCCTGCTAAACAGAAATTCGACATTACAGGATCTACACAGAATATAGTATATTCAGTTGGCAACATGAATATCATTTTATTGTTATTAATCAAAATAATCACAATTATATCAATGGCAATAATTATCAATTATTAGCTTTGGGGTAATTGTGCACCCATAGCAGTAGTGGGTACTAATTAAGCAGTTGGCTGGAATGAAAACCTGTATTCACTGCAGCCCTCAAGAATCGAGAATTAGAAACTCCAGTTGTAAATAATAATTCAGGGTCACAACAGTTCTTTAAATGAGACAGCAAAATATTATAGTTGCCAATTTTTAAGGATGTGATCAGGATGCATTAACATTTCACTGTACCTAATACAAATATCCCTAACAGGAGAATGAAGAAAACACCCTTCAACAGAACAATTTTGACAAGAACAAGTTATTCTGCCCAGCAAGTCTTAATCCTATTTGTTTAACTTCTCCAACATGACATGAAGTCTATCTAGCTGTAAATATCCCCATAGTACTGCTATCTACCATCATACCCTACAGTGTGGTAGATGATAGTGGGTAATATTTAACTCATTCTAATTGGCTATGACTCTGTGTAAAGAAGTTTTCAAACATTTGCGCAAAATCCACCCAGATTCAATGTACCAATTCTCATCTTAATTTTAAACAATTTGATCGTATATCCTCTTAATCTGTTTGCTTAGGCTGAAAGGTTCACATCCTTCAATCTTTGCTCACAGCTAAATGCTAAAAATAGGTCATACCTTGCAACCCAAAAACTAGTCTAGCCACTCCTCTCTGTACTTCCTAAATGTCTGGCATGTCACTTGTAATATGGAGATCAAAACTGCACAAAGTACTCTAGTTGATACCTTAAAAAACACATTAAAGAGATCATTATGACTTTTACTGCACATACAGGGCTACAAAAAACTATTTGTTTTAAATATCTCTATTATATAAAAAATCCTGGAAAGGAAAAGCAGGGTAACGAGAAGTGATCTTCTCGTAAGTTCTCAGAAGACACTTAAAAGACCCGCGAGACGCAAACAATAGCAAATAAGAGCATGGAACACTCAGTCATGTAAAGGCATGTAGCACACACAGATCATGTGCTCTCAGAACATATAAAGCATATAAGGACAATACCTTAAGCAAAGAAGAAAGAGCAGCGCGGAGAAAAGAGACCCAAAAGCGTTGGAGAGAAAAAAAGGCAGATGAAAGATTATGTAGGCAGTGGAATTCGAAAGGCTCAAACAAACAATGGCGCGAAACACATGCACAGAAAGAAGAATATGAAAGCAGTAAAATTCGAAAATATTGTAGCGTCCCAGCCAGGTTGAAGCTTTTTTTGTTTTAAGTGACTGTTAGGTCTGATTGAGGGAGGGTGGAGTACAGCACGGAAGACTGATAGCAGCACGACAGCAGCAGATGATCCAACGGCACCTCCTCAGCATGCGTTCATGCATGCAGGGCCGGAAATAAAGTATTGTTTTTGCAAAAGTTTTAAAATAAAAGTGAAAACAATGCATATGTAATAATTCCCATGAAACTAACAATCTCTTTAAATTGTATATCCGGTAAACCAAACCCGGGGGTGGGCGAGTGAAGCCCCCTAGTGTTTAAAAGGGAAATAAAAGCTGCACTTTGGACAAAAGTAAAACCAATAATGCCTACCTAGACAAAACTCTACCAGCTTTAATCTGCCAACGAGCACTTGCAGTAGTCTTAATTATGAAAACAGGTGGCAAGAATATTTTAGGTCATTTAGAATGAGCTGAGGAAAACAAAACCAAAAAACACTCAACAGAAGTCAATGTCCTATGACTCAAATATGTGTTTCCCTATACTAGAAACTTTACCTCAATGTTAAAAATGAACTGCAAAGATAATAATTACAGTTTGCATTAGAACTCTACAACAAAACATTTATGAAGCAAATCATTGCCTGTAAACAGACATAGTAAAGGTTTATAAAGTAATTCAATTGGTTATTACTTGGAAAAAAAAAAGTAGATTTGGTGTTTCGAGGTAAGTATTTTCATGAACAAAATATATAGATTTAAAAGAAAAGAAGACTAAACTGAATGAGACTGATTGTCAATTTAACCAAGAAAAAAAAAAAGTTTCTTACCAGCAATCAGAATTCATACGTCCCATACAATAGGCTGCCCCATCTTATATAGAAACACAGGAGAGATTTACAAATTAAAATCTTTATAATCTATCCAGCCAAATGAGGTATTGAAATGACATCTGCCTTACTTGGAAAGATCTCGTTCAAAAACTCCACCTCTTCTTGGAAGTTCCTATGAGGGTATTCCTGATGGGCTGGCTTCATGAAGTTCTTGCGAGAATAGAAGAAGTTCTGAAGAAAAGATTTAAGTACAGTTTCAAAACACAATACTTCCAATATCAGTAAATGGGAATTTTTTTCTTGAGGGTTTCACTGGAAGGTGAAAAAACATTACAAAAACATGGGTGATTAAGAAGCATTTCACCACTGGAAAAAAAATTTTGGTTGATCTAACCTCTGTAAACAAACAGCACAAGGCAAACTGGCACATTTCAATTTAATAATTACCATGTTGGTTAACATATGCTGCACTGACAAGAAAAGCAAAAGTTATTTTAGCGCCTTGCACCCTTAACATTAAGGATAACCAAGTGTTGTTACACATCTTGGAAAGTCTTTAACCAATTTCACATTTGCACCATATCTAGAGTTGCAACACTATATAAACAATTAGGCTTATTAATTCTTGTGTACAGAAACATGGTTAACAGAAACTTGCACACTGTGATAAAAAAACTAGTAAAAATAAACAGTGGCAAGATAAGCTGAACAGTCTTAAAATGTTCTACATTTTATTATACAATTATGTATGATATATGAAAGTTCAACATTGAATTTGCACTAAAACAGCAATAATTATAGTTAACAGAAAGCATTAAATCTGTATAGGACACTGATAAGTGAATGAGGGGAAGTGGGCAACAATTTAAAAACTCAACCCTAAGCAATTTGCAGTTCCTGTTCATGATGTGTGTTGATTTTTACAGAAGCATTTATATATTTATTTATTTATTTATTTATATAACACATTTATATATATATTTAAGAATATTTTGGCAAAAAATGCATGTATTTTAATTTTGCGAGCAAACGCAAATGAGTTTTTTTTCTATTTCCTCCGCAATGGATGTTTTCTTGTCATTTACTGTTGCATAGCATTGCTTGCCATTGTCTTTTTATCTTCATTCTCCATGAACTCATAAGATTACAATTTTTCCATGGTCATCACTACAAATCACAATGGGTATGTAATGTATAAAAAAATATTTGAGGATGGGGGATTCCTTTCTTATACTAAAACACACTTCTGTATTATTTTCTCTTCCCCACTGATGTACAGTAGATAATGCAATGATTTTGCACTCTTCCCCACTAATATGATTCTTTGAAATTAATGGTCTGATTTGCCTAAGGCAGATTATTTTCATTTTGAAATCTTTACCATGCTGTGGAACAGACATTCACACATTCACCAAAATACTTCCCACAAAGTTTTACTTTCAACAAGCAACAATTTATCGATGAGGTTTTATATGGATATGTAATGTATGTGTGCTGTGCCAGTCATTCCTTAAGACACTAACAGACCTTCATTTTACCGAGATGTTTAGATATTACCGTTCAATCAATTATAAATAAATTATACCATATTACCATTCGTTTAATAAATCTTTAAGGGGAATTTCAGTCTACAACATAGAGCTATATAACTGCCTCTTCCAGTCTTTAACAATAGCTTGGAAATATTAGCTGCAAAATTAGAATCACTACAGGGGTACCTAGCAACAGTGAAATAACAACTTTTGTAAGATTAGGTGCTTGATTGTTTCCCTTGTGTTCTTTTTTTAACACATATAATTTACAGGTCACTTTTTATCAAAGCAGTTGTTAAATTATAAAGGGCATTTGTTACCAATAGAAACTGTCCTCTCAGTCAATAATTGCCACTTAGTGGAACTATTCAGTTTGACAATACTTCTGTTCAGGCATTGTATTGAAAATAACCTATTCACAGAATTGGCAGTTCTCTCCAAAGTCCTAAAAGCTTGATATACTGTATATAATATTAAGTCAAATACTTTAATTCACTCTGTTTCAGACTAAATAGATGAGGTTCTGGTAGATTAGGTTGTATTTACTCTGCTAAACTGGTAATATTTTTTCCTAACAAAACCTTACAAACGTTGAAAACTAAAACTCAGTAAGTTCACCATGCAAATCATACAGAAAATGTAGTTCAGTTACCTCAATTGTGTCAAATCCACAGTAGCCCCGGGCAAGCTCTAACAAAGGAACCAGTGCTTGAAGCAAGAGGGTGGTACCACAGGTCTTCAAAATGAAACGTCTCTTGGAGACAAACATGCTACTCTCACTTAAAATTAAAAATAAAATCACATTAGAATATATGTATATATTTTTAAAAAAATCATCACAAAATATTAGAATGAAAAGTGCTCCTTATTCTGAAAACAAAGTTTAGGATAAGCACAAATGACATTTTTTACTTTCACTCAACTTTCAAGGACCAAATTGCAGATAACAGTTTCAATACACATCTTGATATTAAGAAATCAAGATCAGTGATGTATTACAGGTCAATAGGAGAAATAATTGCCCAATTAACAGGACTAACCTTGCAATAGTAAATTTCAACAGCAGAGGTTTTTAAGATAGTTACTTAAAAGACAGGCTATAGTTTGCATTTTGTAATAATCAGGATACAATTCAGAAGAGAAGGGATGATTGAACCATTAGGATTTACCAACCCTAAAAGAACACATTATTACAGTATTTTGGCAGAGCACACATACAAAACTAAAATTAAGTTCCACATTAGTTGAGCAAATTTTCTGCACGTGGCGAAAGTCTAAAAAGAGATAAAACTGGGATACGTTTTTAAAGTGGAGACTGTTGAGAAGCAGGTAAAACTAAGTTTTAAATATATCAAATGTCAAGTTCATCCTTAAATTCAGAAAGAGTAAATAGACTAAAGAAAACCCCACAAAATTAGAAGATCAAAAATATGCTGTAAAGAAGAAAAAAAAGGTATATAATACAAAGTTAGTGTTAACCATAGGGCTTAACAGAGCAATGATTAAAATAGGTTTGATAGGTTGAAAAAGGTTTTCAAATGCAAAGAAGGTGATTATCACCTAGCAGTGATGGGACTGTCAACGAGGTACTGAGATGTTTGGAAATTGTAGAAAGAGAAGTGCTGCTTAGATGAAAAAGGTCAAAAGTCAAACAAGCTGCCAGGACATAACATTTATATTTGAGTGTTTAAAGAAGCTCCTGATTAAACTCCTTGACATGTAATTTTTTGGAAATTTTTGCACCCTGGGAAAATTTCGAATGACTGGTAGCTTTATTGTCCTTATGTATAAAAAGGGTGATTAGGTAAATCTGAGCAACTATAGGCCAGTAAACCTAACAGGCATCAAGGTCAAATTAAATGAAGGAAATAAGGAAAAGATTGCGTATCACATAATGGGCGTGGTAGTGATTAGTCAACATGGGTTCAGACTTGGGATTTTACTAGTATGGTGGAAGTCTATATTATCCATACAGTATATTGTCACACATGTGCACCTGCGGTCCTGTTTCTGCAGAGGCAAGCACTTTCACCTCAGGATGAGAGGGGGTGCTGATGCTAACAGTCTCTTATCCTTTTGCCGTAGCACAGAAAAACAACTCGACAAGCCCCACCCTTTTCAGTCCAGATGATGGAAAAATAGGCTGCCACTCCTGGAAAGAGACATCTTATTTGGACCCTAGTCTTGGGAGGACAGAGCTCCATCTCACAATGGCTAAAATCAGTTATTTCATTTCTGGTTCTTTGAAGAGCCCCTGTAACACTTTGTTAGCCTGTGTGACTATTTTTCCTTTGTCTATTTTGACAACATAGGATAGGCCAGTTGGCAATGCAACCTTTTCCCTGCCTATCCTGGCCTGCCTACTAGGCCGCTTTTACAATATTTATATTATATTAGGGCTGCTACTTGATTAAGAAAATGTAATCCCGATTAATCGAAGAATTATGATTTTTAGTTCAACTGCATATTAAACTCAATTTATCATATTCCCATCATGCATATCAATGTTTTTCTATAAAACAAAACAATTACACAAATAATTAAATGTTAAAAAAAACAGATACATCAAATCACGGTTCAGCTTTTGTGCATAATCAGTACAGTTATAGCTCAGGTTTGTGCTCAACTGTGTGATACAGACAAGTCAGCTCCACAGCTGTTACCTGAGAGGACAAGAAATTAATTAGATTGAAAAAATGTATAGATTAGGCTGATAAATAACAAAGAATAAATGGAAAAAAACGTCTAGATATTTACCTGATAGGGTTTTTTTTATTTAATGTTTCAAGTTTTACATTGTCATAGAATGCATCATTTATGAATTAAACATAAATCTCAACCTTCAGTCCAAATGGATTTAAATGTCAGCATGACCAAGTTACACCAATTATTGCCTAGTTTCATTGGCACCAATATAATATGAAATAATGTAGGTTAAAATGTAGCCTACATTAGGTAACATACAATTAAACACACACCACATACCATGTCTGCATTGGGGGGCGTGCCAGTGAGGTAGTAGGAATCGAGCTCTCCGTGTCATCTGCTGTATAGCTGCTTGGACATGGGTAGCACCTGCACTGTGATGCTTCAGGTCAGTTATACCCCCATGGGTGACTGAAAATGCTCCATGGCAGGTGTATTTGTCAACAGGGACAGGACTGACCCAACTATCATTCAATTTCGTATTCATACCTATACAGCCTCAATTTCATATTCATACCTATACCTCGACAGCCTCTTATGTTTCAAGGGCAATAATGCATAATGCCAAGGATGAAACTGACATGCAATCTCACTCTGCATGCAGGGATTGTCCTTCAGTACACAATTCCAATTCAGTCTCATATTACAATGGACAAATTCTGTTACAAACTGTTTTTTTTAACAAAATCCTCATTAATGAATTTTTTTTTTTGTTCTGGCCAATTTTCTATATAACTAAATATATGTTAAGAAACTCATTATAGCAAAGTTTATTTTACCTACAAAACTCATTACAATGAAGTAATTCTTCATAAAAAAGCAGCAAAGCACATATATTTCTTCTGCACTTGACACAAACCACAATTCAGGTGCTCAGCTGAGCAGCCAATTAGATTACATGTTTTATGTCACTTGGTTTACTTAAGTAGTCATCAAAAATGTGAATGTGGAGTGGAGCTCGAAAAGGGCTACTGCAGACCAGAGGCACTGTGAATGTATTTAGGGGGCGGGATAACTGTCAATCAAATTTGACTTTAGCTGAATTTATGGAGCTCTGGTGGTTCACCACAGCTAGGCTCTATTACTTATTTCCGCGTTTCTTAAAGTATGGTTTGATTTCACAAAACACACTGATCAGACTGAGGGCTGATTTTTGGTTTGCCATTCAGCAAAATTGACTGTGGAAATTTCTCTAGTGCTTATAGTACTCAACCAGTTTTCAACTTTACAAAAATTGGTCAAGGTTTTTACCCTATGAACACCTGCACACCATGCCTTGCTCAGAATTCACACTAAAACATTGCGCACAGACAAAACGGCCGACTGTGAAAGGCAGCGTGTTGTTGAGAGTCAGATTCAGCAACTCCTAGCCAGACAGATGCACCTCAGGGTAGTGAAAGCTCGCCAGCTAAGAGAGACCTCTTCAGCAGCTGAGATCTTTAGCAACATCAACCCTGCACCATGCTGTTTGCTTACTGGGCCAGGTGAGTTTCACCCCCACTCCTACTCAAAATGACGAGGGACTCTAGCTGTTTCAGTAATGCAGGCTGGGGTTCAAGGTTGATCGTGGGCTCAGGCAAGTGTCACCATCCTGAACTGATTTGACCCTCTCTGCTCCCCCAACGTGCTGGTAGTATTTGGTGATGTATTTTTATTGGGGATTTAACTGAATGCAACCTCAACAGAAACCCTTAGCAGAAACCTTGTGTTTCATGTTTTACCGGTGCAGGTGTATGAAAGTTCAGTTTTCGAGAAACACAAGCACAGGTCTGTTGGGATCATCATACTACATGCAAGCGTAAACGACATTTGAAGGTTCTAAAGGTGAACTTCAGAGCAGTAATTCAAGAAAAGTAGGAGAGGACCAAGCTGTGAGAATCATCATTTTGGGGCCCCCTGCCTCTGGCTAGAAGGTTGGATGAATCCTACAGTCATCTGCTGGCCTTGAACAACTGGTTGAGAGGCTTCTACAAGAGACAAAACATGGACAACAGGCATCTTTTCAGGGAGAGACATTGTTTCTTCAGGCAAGATGGTCTGCATCCAAACAGATTCAGGGCCCAGGTGCTCTCCAAAAAAATCTCAAGAGGTTCTAGGATTTGGTAATTCTGTAGCAAGTTCACCTTCTGATTTGCATAGTAATTGCACTACAAATAACTGTAGCCTAACTAAAAAACCTGTACAAAGTGGTATAAATGCGAGTAATTTATCATTTCACCTTTAGATGTGCAGTTAATTAGAACTATTAACAGATTATAGATTACATAAAAAAATCCAACACTCTCATTGGGCTTTACTAAAATTAGAGTGTTAACCAGAAAGACTTTTTACTTTAATCTTATCAGTGATAGGAAAAATCAACTTTTTCTCATCGAGTGTGTTATTATTCAAGGTGTGTCCAAGTTTCTCTTAATAGCAGTTTATAGAGCTCCTAAATATAATGTGTCTTTTATTGAGGAATTCTCCCACTTAGTATCTATAATAACAAACTATGACAGGTTCCTAATTATAGGCGATTTTAATTTTCATGTGGATAACCAGTGTGACCTGAAAGCAAAAGAACTCATGAACTTATTATAGCACTCTCGATCTTGGCATGCAAGGCACCCCACACATAAAGGAGGGGGACACATACTGGATTCAGTGATTTCAAAAGAGTTAAAAGTCGACGTGAGGTAGGTCATGGATATTGGCATACCTGACTATTTTTGCATAGCTCTTTATTATATACAAAAAATCTTGGGACAAGACAAGACTTTTTCAGAGAGATGAGACATGACTTTCTCAGAGATACACTTTCACATCCCGCGAAACAAGACTTTGTGCCAAGAGATTTAACCACAGCCAGGGCCGGAAATAAAAGACAAAGAGTAGATGACAAAGTAGAACGTAGCAAAGAATTCAAAAACATTGACGCGATACACATGCACAGCAGGTTAGATATAATGGAAGTATGAAAATTTGAAAGTTTCAAAAAAATGATAGTAAAAATCACATTAGTGCAAACAAATGGAAATTATTACTCGGTGAAATAACAGAATAGCAGAAAGAGTTTGAATATGTTGTTTGGATTTAAACTAAGTTGGAAATATGTAGATCATCTAATTCATGTTACCATCAGGGAAAAGTAGTGTTTCTTCCCAATGATGAGGCGTATCCACGAGAATTAAAAGATTTGTTGTTTGGTGAAAGTGAAATCCACACATGCTGTCATGCTTGGGTCACAGAGTTGCAAAGATACACAGGTGATTTTAGAGACAGAAACGTTATTCAAACACTTTAAACAAACGTAAGTCTCTTTAAGGAGTGAATCAAACTCCATGTTTAGTTAGAGGGGACTGTTCTGTCTCTCAATTAAAATAGAAAATCTTCCTCTTCATAGGGGCTCGCCTCGGAAGCAGGACCCCCAATAGGAGCAGAGAATGTCTGAGAGAGAAGAGAGACAAGGCAGTGAGACAAAATGACAGCTGCTGTACAGTCTTTTAAATGTTTGACGTGATCTGCATCTCATGCGGCATGGCAGCAGCAGCAGCAAGCCAGCAGCTGATCGAGCAAATAGGAGGTTAAAAAAAAAAAAAAAAAAAAGTTTCCCATTGTATCACCGTTTAAGAGGGGGTTTCGGAGGAGTGACCGCATCTCCTTGGGGTGCGTTCAGCCCCCCTCTTCACAGCGCGAGTGGCAGAGATGCGAAGTGGCCGGCATGTAGCGCAAGCTTGTTGGTGAGTGAGGCAAGAAGGGGGCAAAGCCCCCTACTTATTTAATGTAGAAATACTGATAACTACAACTAATGAGAAACGTATTGTTAAAAAACGTTATTTGATACATATGCAGCTTCAATGTTTGCTAATATATTCTAAACAATCAGTCTGACTATAGTGTTTATCTCAATTGCTAACAGTGTCAAAAGTAAAGCGGAAAATGTTTATGCTAAGGCAAGAGCTGCAGCTGATATAGTGGCCTCGAAAAAGACATACAAATTCCTCCAGCACTATTATAGCTTGGAGGACACAAAGAGTATCTGATTAAAAGATAACATGGCGGAGAGCTGAGCGCAAATGGAAAAAAAAAACTATACTGAATCCATTATGAAATACTGAAGGCTGAAATAACTGAATATGAAAATAACCGCCTTGACAGTCCTGTTTCTCTAAAATTATAAATAATGTTGGTAATCTAAGAGTTTTACTGTCAACTATTGAAGGTCTTCTAAAACTAGCTTAATAAATGGAATGCTTTCTAAAAACTACTAGTGAAACTTGAGGCTTTTGCTATATTTTTTAAACACAAAATAAATGATACTAGAAATAACATAGTACATCCCTCCAATGTTAATCCATTAGACTCTCAGCATTCCCTTTTAAGCAGGTTATATTCTTTCACTGGGACAGATATGCCCAACCTATGTTAAATAATTTCAAAACTTAAATCCTCCACCTGTACTCTGTTAGTTGTGGTGACTGTACTTTGGAGACCCAAGATGTTGTACACAGAGCACCACAAGATCTATTCTGTGTCCGCTACTTTTTTCAATCTACATGCTTTCATTAGGTCAGATTATCTCAAAGCACAAGGTGAGCTACCACAGCTATGCAGATGACACAGTATTTATCTATAGCACCTGATGGCCATGACTGTCTGATTCTGTGTCTTAGCAGTTATTTCTGACTGGAAATACTTTCTCAAACTAAATAAGAATAAAACAGTCTTAAATGAATTGCAAACATGGATATATGTGAAGATTTTAGAAACAAATTTGATCCCTTAGGCTTAAAACCCAAGCTAGAAGTAAACAACTTAGGGGTAACTATTGACTTAGACCTAAACTTTAAATCGCATATTAACCAGATTACTAGGTATGTATGTTTTCACTTAAAGAATATAAAAAGTTAAACCTCTTATAACTTTTCAAGAAAAATGCTTTTATTTTAAACGTACTAATTTACTGTAATGGACTCCTGACAGGACTACGTAAAACAATCGGTTGCAATTAGTGCAGAATGCAGCAGGTAGACTTAAGAACTAAGAAAATAAAACCTGAGCACATCTCACTAGTTTTAAGCGTTGTTACATTGGTTCCTTGTGTCGTTCAAAACTGAATTTAAAATACTATTAATGGTTTACAATGCTTTAAATAATCTTGCTCTGTCCTATATTTTGGAATGATATCCCCCTACACTCCAAGTGTGAACCTTAGATCTTTGAATGGAGATCTACTTATAATTCCAAGAGCAAAACTTAAATGTTGTGAGGTGGCCTTTTGCTGTTATGCATCCAAAATCTAGAATAATTTACTGACAGAAATTTGCCAGGCTAGTGCTGTGGATCATTTAAAAAAAACTGCTAAAACCCCATTTTTTTTTAATATGGCTTTTTTGTAGCTACATTTTAATTAGTATCCCTGATGTTAGATGGGATTGGCTCCAGCAGACCCCCGTGACCCTCTAGTTAAGATATAGCGGGTTGGATAATGGATGGATGGATAAGACTATAAAGGGCACAGAATTACATATTCTTCAGCAATCTACACCAGCACCACCACCTGATGAACGCATCTTTCAGCCCTTTGTGTTGATGGATTGAAGGCGGGTGTCCCAGCTATCCACCAGACCAACATCATCAAATACTATCAAGTGAAGCCTGAAAATAAAGAGGACTGATTTAAGAACATTTAAGTTAGGTAGAATGCCCAGTAGGGACTGGGCGGTCTTCTTGGCCTTGGAACCCCAACAGATTTAGTTTTTTTTTGTTTATTCTGTCCTCCCAGCAATTGATCTTACATTTTTCTTTGTTACTTATTTTTTTATATTGTTGCCTAATCTTATTTTTCATTTCATGTAACTTTTTTTCATCCTGTAAAGCACATTGAGCTACACTGTTTGTATGAAAATGTGATATATAAATAAATTATGTTGTTGCAAAGTGTAGATACTTGACTGACCCACCTGCAGTTCAGACCTGTCTTCTATTTAAAAACATGTGGTGCACTATGAAGTACGGATGTCATAAGAACCAAAACTGCGGTAGCAAGTCGATACTTTAATGCCAAAAATGTAACGGCACTAGTATTTTTTTTTTTAAACAACAAATGATTGCGTACTACACTGTGACAGCAAGTATACATGTTACTTCAAAAAAATGTGATAAAAGTGTGAGTAAAAATTACATGTGAAAATGACTCAATGAGCTACAGCACCACATTAAAAACATCTTGAAAATAAAAAAAAAACTAAGAAATCAATGGGTGTGGGTCTGCATGTGCCAATGCTCGCTCCAGTGCTGATTCAGTTACTTGGATGATCATGAATTCACGTGCATATGCAAGTAGATCAGGCAAGTGTCTCACTCACACCTTGGAATAGGCAGTGGACTGCATCTGCAACCCAAATGTGCAGTATATAAGGAAGCCTGCATGGCAGAGAAACAAGAAAAACATCAAGACGATCTAAGAAAGATAATCAAAAAGACAAAGTCAAGTCACATCAAAGAGAAAATCCATATTACTAACGAGAATGGTAAACCGGATATGGACGCAGGACCTGCCCGTGGACGCAAAAGACATAGTGCGCAGGCGCCACACAAAGCCCCCCTCCACTAACAGAAATAAATGAGGCAACGCGCCCATAGCACACAAAAAAAAAGGAGTCAGACCCACGCCCCAGAGTGAAACGGGACAGACTACGGAGTACACACACTAACATAATAAGAAATGAGACACAAAGCCCCCCTCCACTAACAGAAATAAGAAATGAGGCAACGCGCCCCATAGCACACAAAAAAAGAGGAGTCAGACGCAGGCGCCACACAAAGCCCATAGCACACAAAAAAGAGGAGTCAGACTCACGCCCCAGAGTGAAACGGAACAGACTATGGAGTAGACACACTAACATAAATAAGAAATGAGGCAACGCGCCCATAGCACACAAAAAAGAGGAGTCAGACCCACGCCCCTGAGTGAAACGGGACAGACTACAGAGTCCACAAAGGGTCACCCATCAACCCCAAGATATTACGGAAAGCGATTACCGCTCAAAAACGAAAGAGCAACCGCAAGCAAACACCCGACATCATACAGAAACCCCACAAATATGGACAAAACAACATATTTGAATCACATTATCCCCACTCCACAGTGAAACGGGACATACTACGGAGTCCACAAAGGTTCACAAATCAAGCCCGAGATGGTACGGAAAAAGAGGAGTCACCCCCCCCGCACCAGAGTAAAACGGAACAGACTACGAAGTCCACAAAGGGTCACACATCAACCCCGAGATATTACGGAAAGCGAATTGTGGTACGGAAAACGGCAGATACTACGATAGGAGCATTCGCCTACAACACGCATCTGAAATCAACGTACACACTACACAGCATAATCCACGCACTTCTAAAAAACCGCACGCGGACACCCGACGTCATACATAAACAACAGAAACCGGACTACACTACATATTGAAATCACATTACAGTGATGCAATATTAACAGGACAACCACAGATAACACAGGCGCAACACCTCCGTATTAAACATACGTCATCTGAACACGTACAAACTATACAGCATAGGTAAATCTCATTACAGTGATGCACTATTAACCGTACAACCACAGAAAACGCTCCCTATTAACAGTAAGTGCGATCATCCTTATTACTTACCCATATTACTAACGATAAAGAACAGACAAGTCATGAATTCATGATCATGGCTGCAAAACGATACGGCTCGAGTAACGGGACCACAAAGACTAGCCCGCATGAAAAAAAACAATAAACGTAGGCGCCTACAACGCGCTTCTTTAACTGCGTAAGAAAAACTGTCTCGGCTCCAAAAACGAAAAGCTCGACTAACACAGGTACAGAAACGAGCCCAAATGGACAGATACAATGAACGTAGACGCCGCCAATTGGCTGACAACGCGTTCTATAATGAGTCCACTATTAATGAAAATTCATTGGAATTAATGAATGTCATTTGCAATCATCGTCATTCACTTAACTTCCCTGAAGAAACAACTGGCAATACAACTAATGAGTTTACACGTTGTTGTCAAAAGGGTCAAGTTAGACTGCCTCCTTTACATGAATATCCTGAATATCTACAGAAGCTTCTAACTAACGATGTACCTGAAAGTAAAATATTAACTGCATTAAATCCTACAATAGTTCATTTCCTTTTGCATCTACCGGAGTAAATATCAGGCCACCAGCTGGCAATGGCCCATACTGCTTTCGCGTATGTGGACAAATATTACATCGCATTAGAACAATGCACCCTGAAACAAATCACGAACGCAAATTTGCAGAAATATACATCTTAGATCCAGATGACGCAATCTATCAACGAATGAACCTTCCTGAAAACAAACAATGCACGGAGCTTATAATGAGAAACGTCACTAAGGTCATAAACAATCACCCATTAGCTAAATCTATAAACATGCTACATGAGGTTGAAAGAGAGGCCAATACAAAAGCAACCTACGGCTGGCTGCCCGGTGGGCACAGGTTCAAAACGCCGGGGGTAGGCAAGCGAAGCGAGCAGGGGGCGGAGCCCCATTGTGGAGGTTAAGAAAGAAGTGAGAGACAGGATGATGAAGAGACTGTGATGTTAAAGAGAGGAGGCAGGTGGTCGGAAGTATGACCCGAGGAAGTGAGCAGCAGGCTTGCACGTGAATGTAGGGTTGACAAAAGGGTGCTCCAATTAAGCACAAAGAGGAGCAGGTGCAGCCCCATTTTGCAATGTTCCCCTTTAGAAGGTAACGGACTAGCTGAGGGGAATGTGAGTGGGGCACAGGGCAGAGTCGTATGGATGCCAACAGACAGGATTGATGGATGACAGCACCTGTTGAAGGGCATCTCCTCATGCTGTAAGGTCCTGTTGGGATAAGATGAGAAGATGCCAGATTTTAGAGAACGGTGGTGAGGGCTTGTGTTTATTTTAAATAGACAGATAGATTCCAGCTGTGATTACAACCTTGTTTTTACTAGATCTATTTACTTGGATTTTAACCTTTTTGATCCTTTGATCTTATGGATTATTATCTATTGAAAGTTAATGCAATTTTGAACACCTTTGATTGATTTTATGAGGAGCACCGGGCATTTTTGCACCAGCCCCTTGTTGACTGAGTGTGTCCTCTGGGTTTTAGAGGTTCCCGAAAGCAACTAGGAAGCATGGAGCTGACCTGAGCTGTCGGCCTTCCACAGTCCCAATAAAGGAAAGGAGGTTCTGCATTTATTCTCTGATTGGACATCTAGATGTGCAGCCAACCATTTGAAGGCATCAGAAATTACATGTGTATATGAATGTAGGAGGAAACCACCCACCTTAAGTACTAAACAGCGGAGGCAAGTAAAAATCAAGGCAAGTTTCACATGAGAAACAAACAAGAAAAGTGGTTGTTTGACTTGTGCACACCAGCAATGAAATGAGCAACTCCATTTGTTAATACCAAAATAAAATTTGTTTAGTGTTTCATTGCTTTGATGTACAAAGCACACCTCTCTAGTAATATGACATAAAGTGGAACCTCGGTTCACGACCATAATTCGTTCCAAAACTCTGGTCGTAAACCGAGTTGGTCGTGAACCGAAGCAATTTCTCCCATAGGATTGTATGTAAATACAATTAATCCGTTCCAGACCATATGAACTGTATGTAAATATATATATTTTTTAGTTTTTAAGCACAAATATAGTTAATTATACCATAGAATGCACAGCATAATGGTAAACTAAATGTAAAAACATTGAATAGCACTGAGAAAACCTTGAACAACAGAGAAAACTAACACTGCAATAGTTCACGCTATAGTGCTAGGAACCGCTCGCTAAAAACACTTTTTAAGTTTTAAGCACAGGGGAAAAAATGAACATTTGAAAAATCCGTAATTTAATAAACCACCAAGAAAAGTAACATTGCAACAATGCAGGCTATGAACCGATCACTGTAAATAGAACTGAAAACAAAAACAAGCCTTCTCTACCTTATGCGTCCCTCGTTCGCTTGCTCTCTCCCCCGCCTGTGTGTGTGCGTGCTTCTCTCTTTTGCGAGCCTGGAGCGCCTGTGTGTGTCTCTCTAGCGTGCTCCTATTTATTAACTAAATATTTCTGTTAAGTTTTTTTTTTTTTTTTTACCAGTTGATGAAAATGTAAATCTTGCAATGTTACAAACCTAATAATTGATTCTCTAACAAATCCTATTTTAAAAGCATTTTGTTACAGAAACAGCTTTAAAGAGTTTAAATGAAAGTATTAGGAATTATTTTGAAATGTACTACTTTAACAGAACAGATAATCTTGCAATGTTACAAACCTAATAAGTGATTCTCTACCAAATCCTATTTTAAAAGCATCTTGTTACAGAAACAGCTTTAAAGAGTTTAAATGAAAGTATCAGGAATTATTTTAAAATGTACTACTTTAACAGAACAGATATAATGTTAGAATATACATTTTTCTTTTTCATTTTAAGCAGTATTGTTCAGTTACTATGGAGAAAATGTCAGAATAAAGTTAGTGTGCACATGGTAAGATGCACAAGGTACTCCAAGAGGATATTCTTAATAAACAAGTAAGCCCGCGATTCGCTAGCGAATCAGAAATCCAAGTATGGCAATCAGTTTCTGTTCCGTCCAATATCTGGATGGATGACATATCATGGAGGGTGGGTGTGTCTGGGGAAATGTCATTTAATTACATAAGCATATCTGTACTAAAGCGGTTTCGTTTTGTGGAGATGTGATTCCGTTGCCTTTGCTGACACCGACTGCTGGCAGAGTGGAGCACAGCAAGTTTAGTTTACAGGTTGTGGTGTTCGTGTGCCAGCCACTGAGTCTGGGAAGCCGCTGGGTTAGAGTCTGTGACCGTTATGTGATCTATATTACTGGCACAGTGGATTAGAGCAAGTGTAGCTCACAGGTTGTGTTGTTTGGGCGACACCTACTGACTCTGGGAAGCCGCTGCGTTTTGGGGAAGCCGCTGCGTTTGACTCTGGGGCGGGCGCCATGGCGCATTACGTCGTGTTATTTGGGCGCCACCTACTGACTCTGGGAAGCCGCCGCGTTTTGGGAAGTCGCTGCAGTCTGGGGCGGGCGCCAAACTGAATGACCATTATGTGATCTACATTACTGGCACAGTGGATTAGAGCAAGTCTAGTTTACAGGTGGTGTTGTTTGGGCGCCACCTACTGACTGGGAATCTGCCGTGTTTTGGGAAGCTGCTGCGTTTGACTGTACAGGTGGTGTTGTTTGGGCGCTCAGAGGTTGTGTTGTTCAGGCGCCATTTACTGACTCTGGGAAGCCACTGCGTTTTGGAAAGCCGTGGAGTTTGACTCTGGGGCAGGCGCCAAGGCTGCAGTGCGCATGTGCATCGGTGCGTCCGCCATGCATATATTAACTGTGGTTTAGTAAGATAGATCCTATACTAAATTCTTGATTGCAACTTCCCCTCAATTTGTTGTCACATCAGAAGAACCCTGATTGTCCATCACAAATTAAACTCCAATCTTGCATCATAATTTGATATTTATAAATGCCATTACCAGTTTACTTAAATGACAGCTGGACAACTATTTGATTGATATATAACCAATAGTATTTATGTATGGTATTTTATGTTATAGTACAGAAAAAGGCACCACATTATCCTTTTTAATTTAAAAAGTGGAGAATGAGATTGGTATTAAGTATTGTAATATTTCACCAGTATTGTTATCAAGACCTAATAATCACTGAATGTTATTTAAAGGAAAGGTGATGCAGCACAGAGGTAAACACTTCTGTCCCAAATTTTGCGCAACATATTCCAGGCATCACATTTAGAATGAGCTTTTATTTAAACATTACATATCTTGTCTTTGTACTGTTTCAATTTAATGTAGGTAAAAGAGCATTTACAAATAAGTGATTTGGTTTTTTTTTTTGCCATTTTACAACCTGTCCAACTTTTTTGGAAATTGGATTGTATTTGTGATTACCCATGTATTATATACCCACAGAATAACTTAACTGAATTTTTGAAATAAAAATCCAGAGCAACCTTACAACCCGTTAACAAACGTTTAAAGATCATCATATGTAATACCCAGTGATACAAATTAGAAAAACAGAGTTGCAGTTTACCATGTTAAATACACACCTGAGTATATAAGCTTCCTGCTTGTCAGTCTTTGTCACACTTATGATCAAACAATGCACATTCTCCAAAAGTTTGTCCCACTCAAACCTAAGAGAAAAGAACAAAAGTATTTTATTAAATGGGATTCACATTAACCATGTCTGTAGCGAAAACAATTCTGTATTTTACATCAAATTAACCAGGTATGATCAAGGTGCTGCGGTGGGTTGGCACCCTGCCCAGGATTGGTTCCCTGCCTTGTGCCCTGTGTTGGCTGGGATTGGCTCCAGCAGACCCCCGTGGCCCTGTGTTCGGATTCAGCGGGTTGGAAAATGGATGGATGGATGGATGATCAAGGTGTTTCGTGCCAGATTCCAAAGTCGTTAGTGCATGATGCTGTAAACAACTTCCATCAAAAGCAATAAATGGTGTTTTTACATCACCAAAGGTGTCTTCTTTCAAATAAATCATACATTTTCATGTTGTCTGCTCTCTTTCTTTATTAAAATATGCAATTTACATGTGTAAACCCCAAGGCAAACACTGAGTCTGCTTGTAACAAATATCCCAACTATGTTGAGCCACGCACAGAGTGACAGGCTCATTACCATTGGATAGCTGAGGTGCAGAGCATTCTGATAATGTATAGTTGTCTATGACTGGTCATTTGTAATACA